>NW_027224318.1:302623-605246 GCF_023699985.2 Odocoileus virginianus | reverse complement strand
CAGTCCATGGGGTTGCAAAGAGTTGGACACAACTTAGTGACTGAACAACGACAGCACCATTTTCTATCTGCACAAATCTAGAGGGGGAAAATGACCCACTGAAGAGATTAATAAAGTGAGCAGAATCCTAGACTAAGACAGTTCAGTTTTACAATTCCTGAGGTGATATAATTATTCATTATCAGACATAGCACACATATTCAAACTTTCTTTGGATGAATACTTGTATGATGACTCTTGACGATCAAGATCCAGAAGAAAAAATACCCTTATGCCTATAAGAAGCATTTTGCAGTTTCATGGATATAACAGAAGCATTAAAAATCTTATGCATGTCTGACTGTTTCTGAATGGTTCTGTGACGCAGATTAGAGGTAACCCCCACCTTCCTAATTTCACAAAGGAAAAATGCTGATGAGTACAACCAACATGTCTATTCCAGTGTCCGTATACTACTAATTTTGTTCATATTTAGTGATGAATGATTTTGATGAAGTTTAGACTTAGATCTACTATGACTGCTAGTGGGACAAGCAGCAGGAGAAACTCAGGAATAATGTACAAAGACCATCTGCTTAAAGGGAGAGGAAAAGGGAATAGATTTAAGGTAGTTTCCAGCTGCTATACAATGCCACATTCCCATGAGAGAAGGAAGCAAGAAGAAGTGGCTAGAATTCTGTAAAACTTACATTCCCATGTAATGGACCAGCTACATAATTTGTAGGGCCCAGTGCTAAATGAAAATTAGGTCATCTTGTTCACAAAATACTAAAATTTCAAGATGGCAGCAGTAATGTATTCAACAGAATGTGAGGCCATACTGAGCACTGTGCCCTATGCAACTGCCCACCATGTTGACCCTGCTCATAGCATACTTGACTGGCTCAGATCAAACCAGTTTGCTTCTCAGAACCTCCTTATTCCCTTACTACCACCTTTTCTGCTTCTAAAGTTCACTTTAACCTATGACAAAAACAACAACTAATAGCTTTTGTCACTTGTTTGTGTCCTCTGGCTGATCCTATCATGGGGACTTTATCCTTATTCAAACCCAGTGACTTCCCAAAGACCTTGTTCCAGATGCCATCACTTCAGAGACTAGGGCTTCAATATATGCTTTCAGGGGCACACACTCAGTCTACAGTACCACTTTAAATTCACTTGCCTTGAGTTTTAAACTGGGTTACCTGGAAATATCTCAGAGACCACTGAGGGCAGTCAGTGACAGAACAACTGGGTGGGCCCAAGAGCCCTAGGTAAATTTGTTTTACTGTTCAAGTTTCCAAGTAAGCACCCATTGTGGGAAAAATTGAAGGCTCTATCCACAAGAAAGCTTAGAAAACCATGGGTTATTTGGTTTGAGATAAGCAGGGAAAATCATATTTTCCTCAATTCATGAGTGAGGAGAATAGATGAACAGGTATTAGTATCTATTATATTCTGGGTGCCATGTGAAGTGCTTTTGTATGTTATAGCCCTTAATTCTTATAACTCCACAAGGTTTGGGGAATTATGCATAATTCATAAATGAGGACACTGAGAAGCAGATAAATTAATAGACCCATCTAGCCAATCTATAGCAGAGCTGAGATTTGAACCCCGACCTAGTAACAAAGCACACTTTTTTCCATAACACTATCTGTCTCCTTATTCAGGTAAGACTACCATTTGCTTCCCTAGCAGACACTCGGCCACATAACTTACCGTGTAGTTTTTGGTCAGACTCTTAGCTGCAAGCCCACCTCTGCAGTTGAAGTAGCAAATAGAAAGCTGGGACACTATTGCATGGGAAAGATAGACGCCAGGGCTTACTGTCTCTGAGACCAGAAGTAAGCCATGGGCAGGGATGGTCTGAGTAATAACTTCAAAGGTATTGCACTATTTGTCCTTTGAGAGCTGGACACTGCATCAGCTCAGAGCAATGCAGTCACAGCAACCACTCCCGCAAATGCAATTTTCAGCACTGAAGTGTCTTAACACATCTTAGAGTCACAGTATCGTGTTAGTTCTGTGTAATGACTATAAATGTCTAACAGATGAATGAATCCTGAGGAGTCTCTCATAATATGATTTACTCCATGATATAATGTTGCTGAATATGCCCAACACTCTATCCAGAGTTTGAAACATAAGTGTAAAACTCCATGGTTGCTTTGGAAAAATCACTTTATAAACTTTAGGACACATAGACAAGATGTACAGTTTGTAATAATCAGCTGTGATCTAGTGAAATAAAAGGGAAGATTTTGTGTGTCAGTAAGAATGAAGAAACTGATTCCATTGACAGCAGAGGCTGTGCTAAGGCTGGCGGTTTTCAAATAAATAGTTTAAACAGACCTCCTGCTGTTAGCATGTACATTTACTCACACAGAACAGAGATAAATTGTTTTTTTTTTTTTTTGACACTTCTTAAAATAGTCACTAGTAAACTGAAGGCAGTTGATCTTATCTTGAGAATGAAGGTATTGGCATTTTTGATGCAGTCACAAGTGTCTGTGATAGAATGGAGCTGCAACTGGTTCCAAGCACCCAGTTATGGTGGTTCTCATATCTTTTAATGCCACAGAAATAAGAGAAGAGTTGCACACTTTCCATCCTCTCAGTCCTCCATTTAAATGAAAAGAACATGAGGATGAAAGCACAGCTTCCTTCCCATTAGTGCCAACAACTGCACTTCTCTCTTTTCAAATGTGCCTCTTAGGAATTCTAGTTTTAATAAGTGCTTGGGCACCAAGCATTTACATGAAAAGAAAAGCTGTCATTTTTCCCAGATAAGCAACTTTCGATTTGAGTTTAGTATTGTAGGAGGCAACACAAAAGAACTTAATACACTATATTATTCTATGTAAATTATCATTTTGGGGCAATAATTTGGTGTTATACATCTTCTGTTCATAGGACAGCTTTTATATATAGACCATCTGAACATTGGGAGAATCTATTTCTTATTAGACAGAAAGTCTATAGCAAGATAAATAGGATCAGAAAGTGTAAAGGTCCCTACTTCAAAATGACAGTGAGAACTGAATTTTCTGTTCAATACCAGCAAAGCTCCTGTAGAGACTGCCAAGCTGTATTCACTTGGCTAGCTCTGTGACACCAAAAAGGAGAAAACAGTGTTGTCCTAAAGGCCCCCATCTTCTGACCTCTCCCTGAGTATGGCCCTACCATCATGTCCATGGAAGTAGCCTTATTTTTTTTCATTTGGAAATTGGACCCAATTCCTGACTTCCAGGACTCTTTTAAAAATTAGGTTAAATCTTGATGAAAAGTGTCTACCACTCTATAAATCATAGCCTTTGATGCTATTATTATTATTGTTGTTGTTGTTATAAAGAAGAGAGGGTAAATGTCACACTGTACAACAAGCAAAAGCATTAGCCCAAGGCATGTTTCCATAATAGCAAAACAGAAAGGACATGATGTCAGAACTACAAAGAAGCCAGAAGATTAAAGACCAATTCTCAACATAGTGATTGAGCAACTGTGGAACTCTGACCTTCTGAAAACTGCATCCTCAGGCACTACTCCACTATGATAACACGGACTCAAAAATGCTCCTCTAACATTTGAAAATCACTGTATTATACAAGTAAGTTGATAGACATGTTCATATCTCCATCCCTTTTATTTTCTTCAGTATACATTAACAGGTCCCTACCTAATTTTTCTTTCTTTAATGGAGAACTTCACTTTCTATCATTTCATTCTTGTTTTGCCACTTGACACATAAATGCTTTTCCTGAAAGCAAAGTACAATTTAGAACATAGAACATTTCTAAATTACAGGTTGTCTGAAACTCAAGTTGCCATTTTAGAAACACAAACTTCAGAACCAAAGAGAAATAGCAGAAAACAACAGTGGTCAGTGGCGCAGAAGCCAAACAAACTGGAGGTGACATTACAGTCCACATTTTAATTTTTTTCTTGAATAAGTGATCTTTTTCCACTAAATCTCTGAAACTCTGTACTCAGCTTGTATGCTGTGAATCTGCCTAGCATTCCTCAGAACATACCTCTTTTGATTAGGATCAAGACAGACTTGCATTCTTGCAGGAAGCTGTGCTATCATTCTGGAGCATATATCATAGATGAAGGGCACAGAATGTTTCCAACACTCTCTTCTGTTTATTCCCATGGTGTCCAAAGAACCAGCAGACTTAAGAAACTGAAAGACTTGGTAACACAAGCAGTGTTTTCTTCCCTCTCTTCTACTGCTTGTTAGAGACTTGGATATTACCTGATGGCTCAGACAGTAAAGAATCTGCCTGCAATGCGGGAGACCTAGGTTCAATCCCTGGGTTGGGAAGATTCCCTGGAGAAGGGCAGGCATAGCAACCCACTCCAGTATTCTTGCCTGGAGAACCCCCATGGACAGAGGAGCCTGGTGGGCTACAGTCCATGGGGTCGCAAAGAGTCAGATACAACCGAACGACTAATCACACAGACAGCTGTGGGGCTTAAAGGACTCCCAAGGGAATCAACCTGTATAAAACCAAAAATCAGATTATATTATCCCTCTGCTTAAAACTCTCCAGTGGCTTCTCATGAATGTGGAATGAAACTCACAACCCTTACAATCACTTCTATGGGCCCCTTATGATCTGACCTCTGCTGACTTCCTGAAACTCACCTTCTTTCATTTTCCTCCTTGCCTACTCTGCTCACGCTTCACTGTCCTTTTTCCTTTTTTTCAAGCAAGTTTAAACCCATTCCCACCTGAGAACGGACAGAGGAGCCTGGTGGGCTACAGTCCATGGGGTTGCAAATAATCAGGCACGACTGAGCGACTAAATACAGCACAGCCCAACCTGAGTTTATAAAAATAAACTGATGAAGATGGTATCACAAGTAGTAACAAATTTTGGTACAATGAGAATCAAGATTAGAATCCAGTGATGAGAAGTCTCCCCTATATGCCTGATATGTTGCAATACTTGATGGGAAACCATGCGTGAAAAGATAAAATTAAAGAAGAGACATTACTAGTTTCCCAGGATGAGGAAAAATTACTATTTGTCATATGCAAAATTATTTCAGAATTATGTACACAATCCTTCTCTGCCCAAACAGTTCAGGCAGCACAATCCAGGAGTACTTGGTACTTGACCAGTGCCAGGGTAGCTGGCAGGACTTAAACGTGGAGCATCCATAGCCCTTGGGTTTGGTGTCGGGAAGAAGGAAGAAAGAAATGGGTAAGTGGAGAGAGTAGTAAGTGCAAATGAGTAAATTGTTGATTGGGTACATATCTCTTCCAATGTGAACGCACCTCTTCCTGATGCCCATCACTGAATTTTGAGGAGCCCCAGTTTTCAGCCTACTTAAATGTAATTATGGATAAAGATGGCTTGGGGAAACATTAGAAAGAGCTCTTTTATCTATGCTTGCTGTTTCCTTTAAAATAAATTTCAAATGGGGAAGATTATAAACAAAACTACTAAATACAATATTTATGAATAATGAATAATGAGAAGATAGCAAATATAACTGAAAGTGAAAGTTGCTCAGTCATGTCCGACTCTTTGCAACCCCATGGACTATACAGTCCATGGAATTCTCCAGGTCAGAATACTGGAGTGGGTAGCCTTTCCCTTCTCCAGGGGATCTTCCCAACCCAGGGATTGAACCCAGGTTTCCCACATTGCAGGTGGATTCTTTACCAGCTGAGCCACAAGGGAAGCCCAAATATAACTGAAGGGATTCTTAAAAGTATTGTTGTCAGTTTTTTTTCCCATTTGCCATCTGAGCACAAAAGTCAGACTTGCATTATGCTCTTACAATTTTCCCTCACAGGTTTTTCACCTAACACATTTTTTGCATGTCTAATCCTCCTTTGACTTTTGATTCTCAGAAGACATAAACTAATATTCAGACATCAAATACAAATATATAAATATGTAAAAACTGAAAGGATATATATATATATATATATATCATATAAACTCAATTATAAGAAAACTCAAGTGCCTATAGTAATAACAGAGAAATAGACTTCAGGGTGATAAAAGCTATTATAGATTAAAAGGGATATTTCTTGGTGATAAAAGTATTGATACTTTAAATGGCATAACATTTTTTAAATTCTTATAGACATCAAAATTGTTTAAGTTAAAACAGACAGAACTTAGAAACTGACAAATCCATATTATTAGTTGCAGATGTCACAACTTTTACTTCACTAGTTGATAGAAGAGAAAGACACAAAATCTGTAAATATATAGACCCAGAGGGATGGGATGAGGAGGGGGGTGGGGGGGATCAGGATGAGGAACACATGTAAATCCATGGCTGATTCATGCCAATGTATGGCAAAAACCACTACAATATTGTAAAGTAATTAGCCTCCAACTAATAAAAATAAATGGAAAAAAAAATCTGTAAATATATAGAAGACTAAAAAAGTACCATCAACCAACTTAGCCTAATTAACATATCCAGAACTCTCCACCACCAACAAAGGGCTTCCCTTGTGGCTCAGATAGTAAAGAATTTGCCTGCAATGCGGCACATCATAGTTCAATCCCTGGGTCCTGAGAAACCTGAAAGCAGGTCAAGAAGCAACAGTTTGAACTGAACATGGAACACTGGACTGGTTCCAAATTGGGAAAGGAACTATGTCAAGGCTGTATATTGTCACCCTGCTTATTTAACTTCTATGCAAAGTACATCATGTGAAATGCTGGGCTGGATGAATCACAAGCTGGAATCAAGATTGTGGGGAGAAATATCAATGACCTCAGATATGCAGATGACACCACCCTAATGGCAGAAAGCAAAGAGGAACTAAAGGGCCTCTTGATGAAGGTGAAAGAAGAGAGTGAAAAAGCTGGCTTAAAACTCAACATTCAAAACACTAAGATCATGGCATCTGGTCCCATCATTTCATGGCAAACAGATGATGGGGAAGCAATGGAAACAGTGACAAAGTTTATTTTCTTGGGCTCCAACATCACTGCACAGTGACTATGCAGTGACTGCAGCTATGAAATTAAAAGACACTTGCTCCTTGGAAGAAAAGCTATGACAAACTTAGACAGTGTATTAAAAAGCAGAGACATCACTTTGCCAACAAAGGTCTGTATAGTCAAAGCTATGGTTTTTCCAGTAGTCATGTATGGATGTGAGAGTTGGACCATAAAGAAGGCTGAGCACTGAAGAACTGATGCTTTTGAACTGTGGTGCTGAAGAAGACTCTTGAGAGTCCCTTGGACAACAAGGAGATCAAACCAGTCAATCCTAAAGGAAATCAACCCTGAATATTCATTGGAAGGACTGATGCTGAAGCTGAAGCTCCAATACTTTGGCCACCTGATGTGAAGAGCTGACTCATTGGAAAAGACCCTGATGCTGGGAAAGATTGAGGGCAGGAGGAGAATGAGATGAGATGGTTGGATGGCATCATGACTCAATGGACATGAGTTTGAGCAAACTCCAGGAGACAGTGAAGGATAGGGAAGCCTGGTGTGCTGCAGTCCGTGGGGTCATACAGAGTCGGACATGATTGAGTGACTGAACAACCACCACCACCACCACCAACAAGGCTTCCCAGGTGGCTCAGTGGTAAAGAATCCACCTGCCAAAGCAGGAGATGCAAGAGATGTGGGTTCAATCCCTGGGTGGGAAGATCCCCTGGAGTAGGAAATGGCAACCCACTCCAGTATTCTTTCTTGGAAAACTTCATGGACAAAAGAGCCTGGCAGTCTGCAGTCCATGTTGTTGCAAAGAGTTGGACATGACTGAGCAACTGAGCATGCATGCACTACCAAAAAATAAGAATATACATTTGTTTAAAAGGCACACTGCAACTTTAAACTAGATAAGCCATAAACAAGACTCAGTACATTTTAAAAGAAGAATGTCATAGACCATGTGTTGTATGAAAAGAGTAAGATTGCATTAAAAAATGAGTAAGAAAAAGTTATCTGAAAAACCCTCAAGTATTTGGAAATTAAATCTGACCACAAAGAAAACTCTGGCAACACTGGTCAATTTTACCAAACATTTAAGGAATAAACAGTGCCAATCCAACACAAGCTCTTACCATAAGTGAAAAAGGAGGGATCACTTCTTAACTAATTTCTGTGGCCAACATTACCTGAATACCAAATCTCTACAAAAACATTGCCAAAGAAAGCTAGACAAGTATCCCCCATGAACATAGATGCAAAAACCTTCACAAAATTTTAGCAAATGTAATTCTGCGATAATAAAAAATAGATTACTTGATGACTAAGTAGGATTTGTCCCAAGTTTAAGATTGCTTTTGTATTTGAAAATTATTTGGTGTAATTCACCATGTGAATAAGCAAAAATGATCATCTCAACTGATGCACCCCCCTACATCTGACAAAATTTAACATACATCCATGTTTAAAATTCACAATAAATAAGAAATAGAAATATAATATGACTAAGAAAATTTATAAAAATCTTACAGATAATAGCATACTCAATGGTAGAAAGATGAATGCTTTTCCTTTAAAATAGATAGTGTATTAAGGCAAGAAAAAAAATGGCATATAGATTGGTAAAAACATGTAAAACTGTCTTTATTTGCAGGTAATATGATCATTGTGATGAAAATGGTAAGGACTAATAATCAAGTATAGTAAGGTTTCTGGACACAAGGTCCATATATGTAAATAAATATTTTTATATATTAAATTTAGAATGAAGTGAATTCATTTAAATGAATTTAAATGAAAATATTAGTTAACAGTAGCATCAAAAATATGAACTACTTGAAGATGTATTCAACAATATGTCTAAAACTGTACACTAAAAAACCCACAAAACATGGCTAAGAAAAAGTAAAGCATATCTAAATACAAGAAACAGTGTAACAGGTTCATGGTTTGAAAGTTGAAAATTCCACTATTTCCTAATTGATCTTTACAGTTAATGCAATCTCTGTTGAAATTCTAGAAGACACTTTGAAGAAATTTTGACAGACTGTTTATTAAATTTGTATGACAATTGAAAGAGCCTGGAGTAGCTATAATTTTGAAAAATGAGAACAAAATTGGAACATTTACATAGCTTGATTATAATGCTGATCATCAGTATAGAGAAATATTTGTATAAATATAGATTGTATCATTACATAGATCAGTGGAACAGAATGAAGTACATAAGGCAACCCTATCTTTTTTTTTTTTTTTTGAGAAAGATGGCAAGATAGTCTTTTCAAGAAGCGGTGCTAGAAAAATTGACTATATGCAAAAAGAGAAAAAGGGAATTTAAAGCCATTATTAATCATTTCCACTAGTGGAATGTATCACCTATTTCGAGTTAATTTTTGCATCTCATCATCTATGGAAAATCAACACCTAGCATCATTAATGATGAAAGACTGAATACTTTCTCTTTAAGATTGGAGAAAAATTAAGTATATCATCTCCTACCATATTTAATCACATTTTTATTGGCTATTCTTGCCAATGAATAAGGTAAGAAATGTCATTCAAATACCCAAAGAAGAGTACAATTCCCTTTATTTGAAGATTACATGCTCATGTACAAAGAAAATTCCAATAAATCCAGAAAAATACTAGAAATAATAATCAAATTTAGCAAGGCTGCAGTATCCAAAGTCAATATAAAAATTCACTTGCTTTGGTATATACTAGAAATGAAAAATTAGAAAAGCAAATTGAAAATTATTACCTATGATAGCATTAAATATATGAAGCATTTAGAAGTGAATTTACAAAACTGTACGTAAGAATTGTGTGCTCACAAATATAACCCCTATCTGAAAGAAATAAAAGTAGACATAAAAAAAGGATAGGCTATGTTCATAGATTAAAAGACTGAATATTGTTGAGATGTTCATTCTCCCAAACTGATTCAATGCAATTACAATCAAAATGACAAAAGGCTTATTTTGTAGAAATGACAAGCTGATACTAAAAGTTTTATTGAAAATGAAAAAGACTTGGTATAGTAAAAAATTTTTGAAAAAGAGGAGCAAAGTGTGAAGACAGATAACACTGAAATGTTGCTGCTATGAGCCATCAATGACGCCGGGATTCTTGGCGTCCGGAGAAGAGGAATTTGATCTGGGGCCAGTGACGAGGTTTGATTGCTCAGAGATTTTCTGTAGTAAACTTTTATTAAAGTATAAAAGAGATAGAGAAAGCTTCTGACATATACATCAGAAGGAGGCACTCTGCCCCTTTGCTAGCTTTTGGCAAGGAGTTATATACCTATTATATACCTATGGTTCCCTTGTGGCTCAGCTGATTAAGGAGTCTGCCTGCAATGTAGGAGACCCAGGTTTGATCCCTGGGTTGGGAAGATCCCCTGGAGAAGGAAATGGCAACCCACTCCAGTATTCTTACCTGGAAAATTCCATGGACAGAAGGAGCTTGGCAGGCTACAGTTCATGGGGTCACAAAGAGTCAGACATGACTGAGTGACTTCACTTCTTCATCTATATACCTATTAGTAAACTGCTAATTAGAGAAAGGAAATGTCTCAAAACTCAGAGTGGCACCAGGCCCCTCACCCACAACATGCATTTTGAGATAGCATTGGCACAAGGTGAGTCATCCTGGGCCATAAAACAATTGACATGAATCTTGAAGAAAGGCAGATTCTAAGGTAAATACATAGTTCATTAACATATAGAAACACCGCATTGGTTAGCTCAAAGTTTGAGATAAGTTATGTTCAGGTGGAAAAAGGTGTTGTCATGGCAACACAGAGTTTTAAAAGAAACCTCCTCTGGGTCTTCCCAAAGTAATTAGCCTCCAACTAATAAAAAATTAAAAAAAAAAAAAAAAAAAAAAAAAATAGCCTTCCTGCCTGTTACCCTCTCAATACTTGAGTTCAAGAGACATTGTGATACTTATGCTAGGAGAGATATACAGATAAATTGAAAAGAAATGAGAGTCAAAATATGACCATTAATTTTTGACAAAAATGCCAAAGTGATTCAATAGGAGGAAAGGATTGCTCTTTCCTCAAATGTCACTGAAACAACATGATATGAATATGGAAAAAAATAGACCTCAACTCTTCACTCACTGTATAGAATTTAACTCAATATATCATACACTTGAATGTAGAACTTAGACTCTGAAACTTCTAGAGTATCTTGGGATATTAAATATTTTTAAGTTACACAATGAAGAACTTTAAAGAAAATTCATAAATTGTGCTTCGCCTAATTTAAAAAAATGCTGATAAACATATTGACAATAAAAATATAAGATTCAGAGAGAAAATTTCTTACTAATAATCTCTGCAAAAGAACTTGTGTGTAGAATATATACAGAAAAATTACAATAATGAGACAAACAACCCAATCAGTTAGTCAGTCAGTTCAGATGCTCAGTCATGTCTTTGTGACCCCATGGACTGCATACAACCCAATAAAATTGTGCTGGACACTTCACAAAAGTTGACAGGTGAATAGCCCTCAAGTACTTGAAAATATGGTAAAACAATTAGTTACCAGAGAAGTACAAAATGAAGCCATAATGAGATAACACTATATATTTCTTGTATAAAGACTAATAGTATCAACTATTGGCAAATACGGTCAGCAGTGGAAACTCTCATACATTGCTTGTGGGAAACTAAAATGTAACTGTTAGGGGAAGCACACTGATTGAAACCGCCCACCCTGGCCAGGCACCATAGTAACCATTTGCATGAGTTGTTTTATGACAGGAGGTCCTGGTAAGGAACAGGGAACTAATAAGCCTCCACCAACCAGAAGAGTTCGGGAAAGGTCAAAAGGAGACACCACCTGTCTGACCACCTCCCAGAATCCTCTCTGGCATCCATCTTGGCTGAACAAGGCGTGCACCACCAGGAAGGACTCTGAGTCAGAATGATTGGCTAAGGACAACCCGGAAACTAATCCCATCACCATAAAACCCGAGACTGCAAGCCATGTGACAGAGCAGTTCTCCTGGGTTCCCTTACCCTCCTGCTCTCCGCCCGGGCACCCTTTCCCAATAAAATCTCTTGCTTTGTCAGCACATGTGTCTCCTCGGACAATTCATTTCCGAGTGTTAGTCAAGAGCCCAGTTTCGGGCCCTGGAAGAAGTCCCCCTTCCTACAACATAACAACTACTTTGGAAGACAGTATAATAATTTCTTTAAAGCTTAACTTGAACTTATACTCTCAGCCAGTAAGTTCACTCTTAGATATTTACCCAATGAGAAATGAAAATACATGCCTTCACAAAGGACTGGTGTACAAACATTCATAGCAGCTGTATGAATAGGAGCCCCAAACTGGAAACAGGGCAAATATTCAACAACAGATAATAGATGAACAAATTGAAATATATTTATACAATGGAAGAATACTTAGCAATAAAAATGAATAAACAACTGATACATGCAAAAACGTGGATGAATCTCAAAAACATTACTCTGAGCAAAAGAAGCCAGAAACAGAATACTTACTGTGAGATCCCATTTTATATGAAATTCTTGAACAAACAAAAAGGGATCATTTTGACACAAAGTAGATCAGTGCTTGCCTGGAACTAGGTTGGGTGTGCCTGTAAAAGTGAGGGTTATGTGAAAGCTCAAGCTTCAGTCGTTTCACAGGAAATCTGCCACTGGTAGTGGAAAATAAAAATTTAAAAGACATAAAAACAGCAGCAAAGTGTTGGCTAAGTAGGCACAGTTATATCAGGGCCTGAGTTTCCCTTTTTCAGAAAGTTAGTATTTCTCCTTGAATTCATTATTCCTTTTAAAAATAATTTATTTTAATTGGAGGATAATTACTTTACAATATTGTGATGGTTTCTGCCATACATCAACATGAATCGGCCATAGGTATACATGTGTTCCCGCCATCCTGAGCCCCCTCATCTCCCTCCCCACCCTATTCTTTTATTCTTGAGCAGCTATCTGCCCAGCTAGTGACCGCATTCCCCACCTTGTGTAGTACATGGTAAGAATGCAAGAAATAATTGTTGAATGAATGACTTTGCTGTTCATTTCTGATACAGCACTTATTTATTCTTCTCAATAAAGTAAGTAGGAAAGTATAAAGAAATCACCACTCTGCAAAAGCAAATCAAAGCCAGAAACATTTGTGGAAAACTGTTGGACAAAAAACATTATTAAAGCCAATTAATTTCATTGGACGTATGGCCATAAAATCCATTTCCAACTCCAACCAAAAAGTAAGAATGAGAGTAGAAGAAAAGATGGTTAGTGCTAACCCATATCTACAGAGGAATAACCTCAGAAATTATATCTCCTTCTAATGAGAGATGGTGCTTCTTGTTCCACTTAAGCTGGCATCTAAAAGATGCTAATTGACAACATGTGAGTGTCACAGACTGGTAAGTTCCATCCACTGAGAAAGATATACATGATGGCTCACTGTCACAAGAAACCATCCTGTGGGCAGAACTCCTTTGTGTGAATAGACAGAAAAGCTGCCGTATGACTTAAATGACTTATTTTCAGTTGGTTTAGGCAGCAGTATTTTGATATGAGTGATGCTCCCTTATCCATCCTCAGGGAAATACCCAGGGCATGATATGTGTGTAAAGGACAGAGATATAGCTATAAGTTCAGTGATCCAGATAATTGAAAGTTAAAATGCTCTTGGAAAATGGAAAGGACTTCTGATACTGACCAAAATAGAGTAAGCCCATTATAGCCTACTGTCCCACTGATTATAGCTAAAAATTGTGGAAAGACTATATGAAGGAACTGCCTGAGGACTCTTAAAAGTAAATAACAACAGGAAGATTAGAAGAGAAGTCAGAACTTGAAGAATGACTAAAATGGTGCTGAATTTCTTGATTTTATTTTTCTCCTTTGTAATGGGTTTTGACCCAAGGCTGGAACATGTCACAGAGGTACACAGTGAAAATAAATACTAAAAAATTTTAAAGAATTTTTCTCTGCCTTAAGGGAAGCCCTAACTGCAAGAGAGCCTTAAGGGGACTAAAACTCGAAGAGAAACCTAACATTCTGGCCAAAAAAACAGAAATAAGGGCCCCTGAGAGCCATCAAGTATGGGTGCAATCCTGGAGAGGAGAATGCTAGAGAAAAGGACCTCCTATATGAGTGTATGAACCAATACATATCTTGGGCTTGCTCCTGAGCAGCACACACGTGAAATAGAAACAGCTAGACCTCCTTTGAGAACTGAACTGTAACATAAATCACCACCTAAGTTTGTGGTCAAGGCTATGGTTTCTCCAGTGGTCATGTATGGATGAGAGTTGGACTGTGAAGAAAGCTGAGTGCCGAAAAATTGATGCTTTTGAACTGTGGTGTTGGAGAAGACTCTTGAGAGTCCCTTGGACTGCATAGAGGAGATCCAACCAGTCCATCCTGAAGGAGATCAGTCCTGGGTGTTCATTGGAAAGACTGATGCTGAAGCTGAAACTCCAATACTTTGGCCACCTCATGCGAAGAGTTGACTCGTTGGAAAAGACCCTGATGCTGGGAGGGATTGGGGGCAGGAGGAGAAGGGGACGACAGAGGATGAGATGGCTGGATGGCATCACTGACTCGATGGGCATGAGTTTGAGTAAACTCTGGGAGTTTGTGATGGACAGGGAGGCCTGGCGTGCTGCGATTCATGGGGTTGCAAAGAGTCGGACACGACTGAGCGACTGAACTGAACTGAACCGAAGTTTAACCCCTCAGTGGCACATAACCTGGGGCAGACCCAAATACCATAGCGAAAAGTTTGAAACCTGAACTGATACTGTAACCAGTGCTCACCAAAGTTGAGGCACAATTTGTGATTTGAACCTAATCGTGTCGATTGGCTCCTAAATCAAATAAACAAAAAATCTACACACTGCAGAGGATTTTAACATGTCACAGAGTCTTACAACATAATATTCACAATGTTCAGGATATGGTCTAAAATTGCTCAAAATGCAAATAGCTGGGAAAGTCATACCAATTCTCAAAGAAAAATACAATCACTATGTGACAACATTAAGACACAGATGTTAGAATGAACAAATATTTTAAAGCATTTCTTAAAGACATGTTATCTGAGGTAAAGTGAACTCTCTTAGAATTAATGGAAAGATAGAAGTTCTTAGAAGAGAAAGAAACTGAAAAGGAACCCAATGGAAACTTTAGAACCAAAATATAAAGTGCCTGAAGTAAAAATAAACAAACAAAAAACCTCATTAGTGTACTTAGAAGCAGAGTGAAGATGACAGAGGAAGGATTCAGTTAACTTGGAGAGTGATCAATAGGAATCATTCAATCTGAAGTGCAGAGTAGGAAAAAAGAGAATGTGGAACAATCTCAGAGGTCATAGTCATGTGATTAGAGTCTCAAAAATATAAGAAAAAGATACTGATACCCAAAATTTTGAAGAAATAATTGCTAATAATTTACCAAATTGTTCAGAGACATAAATTTACATGTTCAAGAAACTCAGCAAAATAAAAGTTAGATGAACTTAAAGAAAATCAAAATTAAATTCATCATAAACAAAGCATTGAAAACCAAAGATAAATTTGAAAAATTCTTGAAAGCAGCTGAATAAAAATGACACATCACCTAAATAGAAACAGCAGTTCAAATGACTGAATATTTTCCCTCAGAAACCCTGATGATCAGAAGACATGAAACATCTTCAAAGTGCTCTAAGAAAAAAAAGAAGACAAAAACTGCCAGGCCAGAATTCCATATCCAGTGAAAATATTCTTTAGGAATGAGAGTAAATTAAAGACATTCCTAGTTGAAGAAAAATGAAGATAATTCATTGCTACCAGACCTTCTCTAAAAATATGTTAAATTAAGTTGCTTAGATTAAAGGGGAATGATACAAGGCCAAAATCTGGAACTTCAGGAATGAAGGAAGAACAAAAGAAATGGCCACTATCTGCATAAATGTAGCAGACTATTTTTGTCCTCTTAAAATTCTTTAACATGTATATCTCTGTTGACAGCCAAAAGTATAATATTATCTGGTGAAGTTTTCAGTATATTGTAAGTGCCATATACATGACAACTATAACATGAAGGTAGTAAGATAAATAAATTCTTTTAGCTCCCTATCACTTAAAAAAAAACCCTAATATATTCAAAAGACTGATTAGAATTTAGCTTCAACACTTGGTAACATCAAATAAAAATATTAAAAATATATGTAATAAGACTAGGATAGATATGGTAATTGGAAATAAGACTGACATTGATAAATTAGTTATTTGCCAGTTTTATAAAAGTATTTACAGCAAGGTATGATTTGGTGGGATAAAAACATCTGTGTTGTTAAGAAGACCTGTACAAAATGCCAGACAGTAATACATATACCATATGACTATTTCACTGTTCAGGACAAATATATGAGGGAGGGAAATGACCATTTATTGACTGTCACTACGAATCAGGTGCTTCCTATGCATTTTCTCATTCAACTCATCATTCCTATCAGGTAGAACTTATGGTCCCTTTCCTTTGGTGAAAAGAAAAGAAAATTCAAAGAAGTTAGGTAAGTTACCCAATGTTATAAAGATAGGATTTGAACCTGGATTTGGTTTCAATTTCACACTGTCACTTAAAGTATGTATTGTAAATACCTTAGTCTTATAGCTGTCAACACGGGTGAAGATAAAATGAAGGCGAAACTAGCCAGACATTGTTATTTTAGTGTTATTTTTATATGTAAGGGATAGATTTTGACAGAGGGGCAATAAGAAGGAAGAAAGAGCAAATAGTTAAAAGTTTAAAAATTTTAATCAAGTATAATTGCTGTTTTGGTGCTCCTCATTTCTTGAGTGATTTATAAAAATAAATTCGTTTCAGACTTTTTTTTTTTGCCCAATGATCACATAACTTAGAGAAAATTTTAATTAAAACCAAGATTCAGTTTTAAAAATACTGTTTAAGGCAGCTGCACTTACAAGAATATGTTCCTTGTTCCCATAAGATTTTTTGCATTTGATACACTATGGTATGGTTTTAGTTTTTCCTTAAACTCACACTCTATTTGACTTATTTTCATTCTATTCTGGCTCTCTCAAGACTCATTCACTTTATCAATTCTTGTTGCAAGAGTCGTTAGGCTAAAAATATGAACATATTTTCCTGAGATTTTTGTGTTCCTCCCATTTCAACCTCAACTTCACAATACAAAGTTCAGCATTTTTTTTTGATAACAGGGACTGAAATCCAGCTATTAGCAAGACTGAAACCTACCAAGCCTACACCTTGATGATAATCAGTAGAAAAATACCTGTTTTTCAGGATATTCACATCAACCTCAAACGTTAGAAACAAATTTCTAAAAGTTTATCTCACTGTGCACATTTATCTTCATATACATAAAATATATGTTTAAAAAAGTTAATCTCATTATAATAGTTTTCATCATGGCAAAACTAGAGGGGTAACAGATGGTTTGCCTTAGTGTGTGAACTGCATTTGTAAAGGACAAGAGGTATGTAAATGTTCTGGGAAATTTCCTTTCTTCCCAAAAAAGAAAATTATATTTAGAATATTTGAATAAACTAATTTTACATCTGTTGATTTTTTCTAAATAAAAATCAATAATGTATGACCCATATGATTATGAATCAACTTTTATTTCAGATCCTAAATATAGTCCCCTAAAATCTCCTGGATAAATCCAATTTTAAGATATTTGACTTATTACTGCCTTAACATACTGGAGAACCCAATGTCAACTGATATTGGAGCTTTCTTAAAGGATACTTTAAAAACAATTGATCTTGAGATTTTAAGTTCTTGCTATAAATTCTATTGAGACAATCGTTCCAAGTAAAAGTAAAAGAATTAAGAAAGGTCACTGAATGTATTGATTGCAGTGGTCTCAATTTAGTCACACAGATGGGCTCATTCCTTGCTTAATAGTGTCATCTCAAATGAACGGGCTCAATTCAATTGATTCTGATAGAAAAGAAAAGAAAAAAATAAGAAAAAAAAATGGTTATTCTTGGTAAATAGTTTTTGTGAAGCAAGTAAATCAGTTTTCATGACTATCAATTCTAACCCAGGAATAGTGAACAAAAAGTTTTATAAAACAAAGTATTCCCCAAATTATGGAAAAGTAACTTCCTTATTGCTTTTCCTTTCTTATCTGATATCTTTCTTCATTTTATTTAAGAGTCAAATAAAACATTAGTTATATCAGTTCTGTTGAATAAAAGTCAGCATAAGTATCATAATGGCAAGGAAACTATTTTTTACAAACATTATAACATTTACCATGCTTTAAATTATAGTGCAATTCTTCCCTAAAATAACAGTATGATAGAAAACTAAGAGTAACACATAATTCAAGAAGCTTCTCTTCAACAGAAGACTACTAGCAGAGTATTGGATTATTTATAAGTGAATTTGCAGTTTAATGTATCTGATTTTCTTTCCAAGTCTCACTATGTGCATCTTTTGTACTGCAACTGCAATGTCTATATTTTGACCTCATTGAACATCACGTGTAAATTATAGCTCTACCCCCGCATGTACTGGGGCTAAGACTGATAAAAATAGATGTCAAATATAAAAATAGACAGCCAATGCAAAGGTCCTAGGATGGCAACAAGTTTGGTATATTTGAGAAAAAAATATGCAGGGGCCAAACAATAGCAGGCATGGGATGGAAGATGAGATAAAACAGGTTGCCAGAGGCCAGGTCTTACAGTCTTGTAGGCAACGAGTCTAGATTTTATCTTAAGGTTAATGGAAAGTCACGGGAGCATTTTGCACAGGAGAACGACACAGTCCGACCAACTTCTGAAAGGATTATTTTTGTCTTCTGGGTGGCAAATAAGCTGAAAAGCAGAAAGAAGAGGAGCAAGGAGATCAATTCAGAGGCTATTATAAGAGTACAGGAGACAGCCAATGATGGTGGTTTGAACTAGGTTTGTTTTAATAGTATACCACAGAAAGAAGTGGTTGAATTCTGGATATATTTTATTTTATTATTTTTATTTTATTTTATTTTTTTTTAATTTTTATTAGTTGGAGGCTAATTACTTTACATCATTACAGTAGTTTTTGTTATACATTGAAATGAATTAGCCATGGATTTACATGTATTCCCCATCCCAATCCCCCCTCCCACCTCCCTCTCCACTCGATCCCTCTGGGTCTTCCCAGTGCACCAGGCCCGAGCCAGCCCAGGTTGGGTACATGAGAATTCTGGATATATTTTAGAGTCTATTGGGCTTGCTGATGAATTGGCTGTGGGGAATGAGGAAGACAGAAAAGAGGAAGGGTGACTTCTGGTTGTTTGATCCAGGGAGCTGAATGGATGATACTATAAAGGAAAAGACTGTGAAAGATCGGGTTGATTGTGGAGCAGCCATAGATCAAATGTCCCGTTTGCAGCATTTTAGGTTTGAGGTTCCTATTAAATGTCTAAGTAGAGAGGACGATTAGGTAGTACAAAACTGAAAGTAGAGGTCAGTGCTTGGGGTACTATGTAGAGTCATAGACAGATTTGAAATTGCTCAGGGAAGAATGTAGGTGGGTAGAAGAATAGTGGAAATGTTGCAAATACTCTAGTATTTTTAGCTCATGCAGAGAAGAAGCAAGTACGATAATCAAAGGTGACTGAGCAGAGTGCCTCATATTATAGGAAATAAACAGGAGAATGTGTCATCTTGGAAGCAAAGAGAAAGAAAAACGTTTTTAAAAATGAAATAAACCTTCTAAAAGGGGGTTGAAAGATTTAAGGATGAAAAGATACATCTTCTAAGAAGTACTGCTTTTTAAGAAAATGGACAGAGAAATGGGGCTGTAGCTAGAAGATGATGTGCTGTGCTTAGTCGCTCAGTTGTGTTTGACTCTTTGTGACCCCATGGACTGTAGCGCCGCCAGGTTCCTCTGTCCATGGGGATTCTCCAGGCAAGAATACTGGAGTGGGTTGCCATGCCCTCCTCCAGGGGATCTTCCCAACCCAGGGATTGAACCCAGGTCTCCCACATTGCAGACGGATTCTTTACTGTCTGAGCCATGCAGGGAGCCCAGAAAGTGATGTAGGGTAAGAAAAATGTTTATTTTTGTTTTTAACATAAGAGACACTAGAGATTTTAAATAATTTTTTTTTAATGTTTGCTATAGGAGAGAGAGGGGAACAGTCATTGCTGGAGTGATGACCTCAAGAAGGTGAGAAGGGTACAGATGAGGTGGATTCAGACGCAGGGCAGGTGGGGGTTTAGGTTTGGAAAGAGGTCAAAATTTGTGATTTAGCTGCACCAAGAAAATGGATTTAGGGGTATGGAAGATAATTGTAATCATTTCTACAAATTCAAGCATTCTCTGTACTTGACCTTCATGGTTCTAACTCCATACTAATCATCTCATTGCTGCCTATACTCCTACACAGTTTATTCTTCATAACCTTCCAGACATGGGTTAATCAAGGAAGGTACTAGGGGAATCAAGTCAGAAAGATGACTTGTCCTAATTTCACAAAACGCAATTCCAAATGCTCTGAATTTTATTTTTAGTGTAGAAGCTAAAAATTTGTTGGCTTCAGAGGCATATCTCCCTTAATTCTTGGTGAAGCTGAAGGTAGAATCAATGTTGTTTGATCCTGACCAGTCAAGTGTTTAGTGGACTGTAGCGTTCCAAGACCATTTAGTGAAGCAACCTGGAAGCTTTGTTCACCTCATCACTTCCCTTCTGTAAAAACTCTCTCTAGGGGCTTTCTCCAGTGTTGCTTTACCCTCTTTTGTCACATCCTGAACAATCTGTCAATGCCATCTTTTGGAAATAAAGAGGGTTTTTTTTCCAAAATGTCACCCCATAATATATTCAGTTATTTTCAGTAAGCAGACACTACATGCAGAGCACAGTGTAAAGTTTTATTGGGAAGCAGTGACTCCAGTCTGTACTCTGGGCATTCATTATACACTCTGAGGATTGTGACATGAGGCAATATACCAGAAAGCAAGAGCTGTTATTCCAACAGTTCAACGACCAGCTCTGGTCCTACTATCCTCTATTGCCAAAACCAAACAATTCTTTTTGTGTTTCACATTAACATAGCATTTTCGGAATCCAGAACTCCTAGCGATTACTTAGTTCAGCAACTTTACTGTTTATATTAGGTAAACTGAGGCCTACATTAACCTAGAGACTTGCCAAAGTTAACCCAGCATGTTAGTGGTACAATCTAGACTTACTGATCCCTTATGCTTCATTCTCTTCACCATGCTACCATGCTGCTTCCCTCTCTCCAGGAATCACTTCAGTATAGCAACAGTCTTCTCAGAGAGACAAAGTGGCCAGGTTGACTCCTGACATCACATGTACTGCAAACTGTAAAGCCACTTCCCCAGGGACCGTAGCAAAACCCTTTCAAGGTGAAGGAGCAAGAACTATAAGATGATAAGGCAGAGAAAGCAGAAAAGTAATAACAAGAGGAGAAACATAAAGATATAATGTCCTGAGAAAACAGGAGAGAAGAATCTAGCATAAAGAAAAATGAAGAAAAACATCTGGCATGAGGAAAAATAGAGATGCATCTATAAATTGTTTGGAATAGAGGGGCAGAAAGGAAGCTGAGTTATGCAGCACTCTCTGCTAGACTGATGGGGACGAGTCAGCCCAGCTGCCCTGACTCTTCCAAAGGCCACTCTATTTCTTGCTGGTGATTCATCTTATCCTGACAGAGATAGGCTTCCTGCCTAGCTGTTCTTTTCCTGGTTGCCTGCTTTGCCTAGATTTGATATTGCAAAATGACTTTACTGTTGGTATCATCTTTTCATTTGGGATCTCATGGCCTTAGAACTAAAGATTTCATTACAAGTATAAAACACTTAAAAGTTTACGTGATGCTTACTCATACTTATCTCTTTGATCCTCACAATAAACTCATGAGACATATACTGAGACCCTCCACGAAGGCTGTGGATAGGTACAGAGGGGCAGGAGGCCACGAAGGTTCATAAAGCCAAATATCCTCTGGAAGCACACCAAGTCAAGGAGGACATTCCAGAGGGGACCAGGAGAAAGTCAAGGCCACAAGCCAGGAGAGGCTAAATCACACGTCCAGGTGCTGAAGTGACAGAGGAGGGTAGGGAGGATAGAGATGAAAGAAAAACACACTGGATTAATGAGTAAGGATGAAAAGTGGTTGGGGCTATATGATTCAGAAGTTTTGGCATCTGTAAATATTAACCATGCTTCAGAATGCTCCAGTCAGATCCACTGACTCTTTGCTATACCTGCATACTCTATTAAGCACCTATTTTCTTTAAGTCTTTGACCTTTCTATTCTGCCTGGAATGCTCTCCCAGCCCACCCCCTTTCTACAAGTCTTGTCTTACTCCCTCACCTTATGAGATCTCTACTAATATATCACCTTACTAGTGAGGTTTCCCCAAACCTTTCCTATATCATCCAACACATCCTGTCTCTCTCTACTAATTTATAGTTCTCCACAGCATATACCACCATCTGAGTATAGACATACTCAGATGTATGTGTATACTCATGTGTAGATATACACATACAGGTCTATCTATATCTATCTACCTATGCAGGATATGTCTACACACATACACACACATACACAGATGGTATATTGCATCATGTCACGATCCTCAGGGTGTCTAATGAATGCCCAAAGTGCAGACTGGAGATTGCTCACACATCTTTATTTTTCCTCATGCCAGATGTTTTTCTTCATTTTTCTTTATGCTAGATTCTTTTCTCCTGTTTTCTCAGGACATTATATCTTTATGTTTCTCCTCTTGTTATTACTTTTCTGCTTTCTCTGCCTTATTCTCTGTCACGTCATCAGCTTATCCCAATTTTAATATGCTCAAGAGGGCAGAGATTTCTGTCTCTCTTCTTTATTATGTCTCCCCAGCTCTAGGAAAATTGTCTAGCCTGAAGAAAGCACTCAATAAATATTTGTTGGACAAATGAATAATTTCCCCATCTCTGCACCTAGATTGCAAATGTCTCAAAAGGCAAAAACCATATCTGTTCTCATCATTATATCTCCAGTGTTTTGCAAGGGACTTGGGACACTATGAATGCTCACAAGGGACTGGTGGAGTGAGAAATGGACAATCTCACATTCCTATGAATCAAGCTGCAGTATAACCTTGAATTCTTTGTCCCACCATAACTGCTTTGTTATTCTGAGGGCATCCGTTCTCCTTGTATGATCATTTTCTGAATACTAATGTAAAATGAACATGGCTATTCTCTGAGGACTCAGTTTGTTCTGGTTCATCTTTATCTGCTGAGGTTTTTGCTCTTGATGAGATATTTGTTAATTAGCTTACAAGTGGGGAGGAATAATTTCATACATGTGAGCAATATCACATTAAAGTATCTTGAAATGTTATTTGAAGCAACACGATTTTTAAATAGAAAGATATAAAATACCCACTAAGTATAAGACTAGTTAAATGAGTTACCTCATCAAGATTTCACAAATGATTACATAAATGAATACATTCTGTAGTTGAGTTAATGGATTTCCTTTTTTAGAGTATAAAATCCTTAATATCCAGATCATGCTTTCACTGTGTTCTTTATGCAGCCTAACACATTTTGACTGCTCAATAAATAACAATCAAATTAAAACCATGACAACTCCAGCATTAATACATCCAATACAGCTGTGCTTGGGGCTTCCCTGGTGGCTCAGTGGTAAAGAATCTGCCTGCAAATGCAGGAGACACAGGTTCAGTCCCCAGGTCTGGAAGATCACCTAGAGAAACAAATGGCAACCAAGTATTTTTGCCTGGGAAATCCCATGGACAGAGGAGCCTGGTGGGTTACAGTCCATGGAATCTCAAAGAGTCATACAAGACTCAGCAACTAAACAAGAACTACAGTTGTGCTTGCAAGGAATAGACAAGCAAGACCATCAAATGGCTCCTTTCACACATGATTTTCTCTTCTGCCATCAGTCTGTCTGCTACAGTCTCTGTCAGTATGATCTAACAATGAGATTTGGATAGGGACAAGTGGATACTCTCTCCGTACACTCTCTTCTTTAATGAGTAGGTATTGTTGACTAACAACAAAAGGGCACTGTGGTTATGCTTTTGTATTCTTGAGATTTTCCACAAATTAGTTTCTAATAGCTCATACACTCTAACATATATGTATAAACTCATTAGTGTTTCATAATCTATTTTAGTATGTGGGTTTCACTCTTCTTTGTTTAACTTCCTGAGACCTTTATAAAGCTGAGAGGAAGATTCACTTTAGTAAATTTATGTTCCGTTGTATATTGGGCAGTTCAGTTCAGTTCAGTTGCCCAGTCGTGTCTGACTCTTTGCGACCCCATGGACTGCAGCATGCCAGGCTTCCCTGTCCATCACCAACTCCTGAAGCTTGCTGCTCAAACTCATGTCCATTGAGTCGGTGATGCTATCCAACCATCTCATTCTCTGTTGCCCCCTTCTCCTCCTGCCTTCCATCTTTCCCAGCATCAGGGTCTTTTCTAATGAGTCAGTTCTTCGCATCAGGTGGTCAAAGTATTGGAGTTTCAGCTTCAGCATCAGTCCTTCCAATGAACACCCAGGACATATCTCCTTTAGGATGGACAGGCTGGATCTCCTTTCAGTCCAAGGGACTCTCAAGAGTCTTCTCCAACACCACAGTTCAAAATCATCCATTCTTTGACACTCAGCTTTCTTTACAGTCCAATTCTCACATCCATATATGACTACTGGAAAAACCATAGCTTTGACTAGACAGACCTTTGTCAGCAAAGTCATGTCTGTCTCTTCTTTTTAACATGCTGTCTAGGTACCCAGTGTTAAATTAAATAGTAATATTATTTTAATATTCACAATAACTCTCTGAGGTAAGTGGTTAATAATATGCCCATTGAAAATAATGAAAATAAAAATCAGAAAGGTTAATTCACTTGCACAATGTTTTACACTCATGAATTGCCCAAGCCATGATTTAAAACCTAGTAGACCTGACTCCAAAGCCCATATTCTTTCCAGAGTAGCAGGGCTCCTTTAAGTACTGTAAAAGGGTATCTGACCTGGAGGTCCCTGCAATTGGGTACAGTCACTGCCCTGGTGCTCAATCAACTTTATCTATTTTGGATGTGAGATGCTGTACACTTTCATATACAGTATTCAGTAAAAACTTCACAATATCTCTTAATTGTGACAGGATGAGATATTTTCAACTTTTGTGATAAGTATAAGGTTAGCTACTTTGTTGTTGTTTAGTTGCTAACTCATGTCAGATTCTTTGCCATCCCATGGACTGCAGCACACCAGTCTCTTCTGTCCTCCACTATCTCCCAGAGATTGCTGAAATTCATGACCACTGAGTCCCTGATTCTAACTATCTCATCCTCTGCTGCCCACTTCTCCTCCTGCCTTCAATCTTTTGCACTCAACATTCTTTATGGTTGGCAAGTAGTCCATAATTAAAAGTAAAATGAAAAAGTAAAGTAGATTTTTTTAAACCAATGGGTGGATGGTTGACAGAACTGGTTTGTGTCCCCAAAACCAAATGGTAGCCTGTCCATGTTTTATGAATACAAGGCATCAAAGGAATATGTGCAACCTGAACTTTTTTTTTTTTGCTATTGCATGTATGTGTTCCTTATTATTGCAAGGCATGAGAACTTCACATGTCTTGTCAATAATTCTGCTTAATACAGTTATATCATGAATTTATTTTTCAAAGATCCATGAAAACTTCTGTGAAAAGAAAAAAGTTGGCCCTAGGAAAATGATAATAAAGTTAATTATAAATGAATTGTTAAAAAAGATAAGCAATAGATGTGTTGGAAGTTCAAGAAGAGGACACATGGAGTGATTCTGTTAATTCTGGGAAGGTAGAAACAGAAGAACTATTCATTTCCTTAGGTAGACCATTTACGAATCAAGAGAATGAATTAAAATTAAAATCCTAGTAACTGACTTCTGTTAGAAAAATTTTAGTCTTTTCCTAGATTCAGTCATCACTATTTTGATATTCAAATTGTCCCTGTTACAGACATCACCTTTCAGTTATATGAGAAAATCAGCACATGAGATGAGAACACTCATTCTTTATTGTCAGGCATTAGATTTTCCAGAAACAGTTTTAAAGTCAGTGTTCTTAATTTCAGGATTATTGAAAAACCATTGAGGTCCCAGCACTTTTTTCTCTCTGGCCATCCACATCCCTGTGCTCTAAGCCTCTGCCAAACAATACTAAAAGCTGTTACTACAGTTAAGCAGATGTGCAATAATTCTGGGGCTTCCTAGGTGACACTAGTGGCAAAGAACCCACTTGACAATGAAGGGAACATGAGATGCAGGTTCAATCCCTGGGTGGAGAAGATCCCCTGGAGGAGGGCATGGCAGCCCACTCCAGTATTCTTGCCTGGAGAATCCCCATGGACAGAGAAGCCTGGAGGGCTACAGTCCATAGAGTCACAAGGAGTCAGACACGACTGAAGCGACCTAGCACGAATGCATGCAAATTACAATGCTCCCTTACCTCCAGACCTTTGTATATATAATCTCTATGAAGAAATTTCTTCTTCAAATTTTTTAATAAAATTAGGGTAAAATTGGTTGTATTTGCTGTATAGCTCTATGAATTTCAACTCATGTATAGATTCGTGTAACAACCACCATAATCAGAACAGTTTCATGACTCCAAACTCCTAGAGCTGTCTCTTTAGAATCACATCCTCTGCAAAACTCTAACTCCTGGAAAATCACTGATCTGTTCTCTGTCACATAGTCTTGTCTTTTCAAGAGTACTGTGTAATTGGAATCATACAATAGTGTACATTTTGAAACTGAGCTTCTTTTATTTGACACAATGCTTTGAGATTAATCCAAATTGTGTGAATCAATAGTTTATTTCTTTTATTGCTGAAAAGAATTCCATTGTGGAGATATACTGCAGTTATTCAGTCATCCGTTAAAGGACATTTGGATTGTTTCCACTTTGGGATTACTATGAAAAAAGTTGCTAAGAACTTTCATACACAAGCTTCTGTGTGAACACATGTGTGGTAGGCTGAGTAAAGCTCTCCAAAGATGTCCACTTTCTAATCCCTGAAAATTGTGAATGTATTGCCTTGTGGCAAAATATGCTTTGCAAATGTGATTAATTATCCTGAGATGGGAATATTATCTTGGATTGTCCTGGAAGGTCCTAAATACAATCACCAAGTGTCCTTGTAAGAGAGAAGCAAAGGGAGATTTGTCCCAGAGAGAAAAGAAGGCAATGTGATCACAGAAGCAGATGTTGGAATGATGTGGCTATAAGCCAAAGAACACAAGTAACCACCAGGACATAGAATAAACAGGGGATAGATTCTCCTGTAGAGCTTCCCGAGGGAATTCTCTCCTGCTAACATCTTAATTTAAATCCAGTGAAACTGATTTCAGATTCCTGGTCTCCACATCTCTAAGGGAATATATTTCTATTGAGTCAGTAAGTTTGAGGTAGGTTTTTACAGTAGCCAAAGGAAACTAATACTATGTCTTCTTATTCTAGGTTAAATATCCAGGAGTCCAATTCCTAGGTTTTATGGTAAATATGTGTTTAACTTTAAAAGAAAGTACAAAAACTATTTTTCAGAATGATTGTAAAATTTGCATTTCTGTCAGTAATATATGAAAGGTATATTTGTTCTTCTTGCTTATAAGCATGTGATAGTATTTTTCATCATATTCCTTTAATAGGTGTGTGCTGATTGTGATTTTAATTAGCCTTTCACTAATGAAAAATAATGTTGAACATCTTTTCATGTGCTTATTTGCCATCCATTTACCCTCGAGTGAAGTGTATATTCTAGTCTTTTTCCCGTTTTCTAATTGGGTTGTTTGATTTTTAACAATTGCATTTTGAGAATTTTTTTTATATAGTCTAGATACAGGCCCTTTGTTGGATATGTATGCTTATATTTTCCTCCTTTTAATAGAGTCTTTTACAAAGCAAACATTTTTAATTTTGAGGAGGCTACATTATAATTTTTTTCTATGGATCTTGCTTTGGATGTCAAATCTGAACTTTTCATCACACCCTCAGAAACAAAGAATTTATTCTTCAACTAGGCTCATGATCCATTTTGGGTTAATTTTTGTATAAGATATGAGGTTTAAGTTGAGATTCATTTTTTGCATTTCGTTGTCCAATTATTGCAGTACCACTTGTTGAACCTTCAAATAATATTTGCATCTTTATCATTTCTCAGTCATACTTTTGAAAGTCTACTCTGTCCTTTTGACTTACATTGCTGCCATGATTCCACACAGCATTAATATGGATAACTGTAGCTATATAGAAAGTCTTAAATTTCCTCTAACTTTATCCTTATTTTTCAGAATTATTTTGGCTGGTATAGTTTCTTTGCCTTTCCTTATACATTTTAAATATAATTGTCTGAACAAATAATCCTGCTGAAATTTTGATAAGAATTGCACTAAGTTTGTAAGATAAATTTTGAAAAAATTGACAATTTTACTGTGTTGAGTCTTCTGATCCAAAACCACATGATTAATTAAGATCTTGCTTGAGTTTCTTCATCTATTTTTGGTAGTTTTCAGCATCAGGATCCTGTTGACTCATAATACCAGAACGAGACAAAGACATTGCAAGAAAGGAAAAATACAGATGAGTATCTTTCATAACATATATCGCCTCATTTTTCAACAAAATTTTCAACAAAAGATTCACAAATAAAATGCAAAAATGTATAAGAGAATTATATACCAAAACCAAATGAGATTTATTCCATGTGTACAAGGCTCATTCATCATTTAAAAATCAATTAATGTACATTGTGAAATAATTAGCATGATTATGTTAATTAATGCATTCATCACCTCACAAAGTTAAGTCATTTTTTGTGTGTGGTGAGAATGCTTAAGATCTACTCTCAGCAAATTTCAAATATATAATATTAATTATTAATTATAATAGCCATGCTAAATATTAGATGCTCAAAACTTAGTCACCTTACTCTGAAAGTTTGTACCTATTGAGCCTGTTGTTCAGTCACATCCAATTCTGTGTGACCCCATGGACTGCAGCACGCCAGGCTTCCCTGTCCTTACCATCTCCCAGAGCTTGCTCAAACTCATGTCCACTGAGTCAGTGATGCCATCCAACCATCTTGTTCTCTGTCATCCCCTTCTCCTCCTGCCTTCAATCTTTCCCAGCATCAGGGTCTTTTCTAATGAGTCAGCTCTTCACATCAGGTGGCCAAAGTATTGGAGCTTCAGCTTCAGCATCAATCCTTCTAATGAATATTCAGGATTGATTTCCTTTAGGATTGACTGGGTTTGATCTCCTTATAGTTGAAGGGACTCTCAAGAGTCTTCTCCAACACCACAGTTCAAAAGCATCAATTCTTCGTGCTCAGGCCTTCTTTATGGTCCAACTCTCAGATCCATACATGACTACTGGAAAAAACCATAACTTTGACTATATGGACCTTTGTTGGCAAAGTAATGTCTCTGCTTTTTAATAAGCTGTCTAGGTTGGTCATAACTTTTCTTCCAAGGAGCAAGCATCTTTTAATTTCATGGCTGCAGTTACCATCTGCAGTGATTTTGGAGCCCAAGAAAATAAAGTCTGTCACTGTTTCCACTGTTTCCCCATCTATTTGCCATGAAGTGATGGGGCCAGATGCCATGATCTTAGTTTTCTGAATGTTGAGTTTTAAGCCAGCTTTTTCACTCTCCTCTTTCACCTTTATCAAGAGGCTCTTTAGTTCCTCTTTGCTTTCTGCCATAAGGGTGGTGTCATTTGCATATCTGAGATTATTGATATTTCTCCTGGCAATCTTGATTCCAGCTTGTGCTTCATCCAGCCTGGCATTTTGGCATGATGTACCCTGTGTATTGTAGCTCAGCTGGTGAATCCACCTGCAATGTGGGAGACCTGGGTTGGGAAGATCTCCTGGAGAAGAGAAAGGCTACCCACTCCAGTATTCTGGCCTAGAGAATTCCATGAACTGTATAGTCCACAGGGTCGCAAAGAGACATGACTGAGAGACTTTCACTCACACTGCATGTAAATTAAATTAGCAAGGTGACAATATAGAGCCTTGATGTACTCCTTTGCCAAATTTGAACCACTTCATTGTTCCATGTCTGGTTCTAACTGTTGCTTCCTGACATACAGGTTTCTCAAGTGGTCTGGTATTCCTATCTCTTTAAGAATTTTCCAGTTTGTTGTGATCCACACAGTCAAAGGCTTTGGCATAGTCAATAAAGCAGAAGTAGATGGTTTTTTGGAACTCTCTTGCTTTTTCCGATGATCCAACAGATGTTGGCAATTTGATTTCTGGTTCCTCTGCCTTTTCTAAATCCAGCTTGAACATCTGGAAGTTCTCGGTTCACATACTGCTGAAGCCTAGCTTGGAGAATTTTGAGCATTACTTTGCTAGCATGTGAGATGAGTGTAATTGTGTGGTGGTTTGAACATTCTTTGGCATTGCCTTTCTTTGGGATTGGAATAAAAACTTACCTTTTCCAGTCCTGTGGCCACTGTTGAGTTTTCCAAATTTGCTGGCATATTGAGTGCTGCACATTCACAGCATCATCTTTTAGAATTTGAAATAGCTCAGCTGGAATTCCATCACCTCCACTAGCTTTGTTCATAGTGATGCTTCCTAAGGCCCACTTGACTTCACATTCCAGGATGTCTGGCTCTAGGTGAGTGATCACACTATCATGGTTATCTGGGTCATGAAGATCTTTTTTGTATAGTTCTGTGTATTCTTGCCACCTCTTCTTAATATCTTCTGCTTCTGTTAGGTCCATAACATTTCTGTCCTTTACTGTGACCATCTTTGTGTGAAATATTCCCTTGACATCTCTAATTTTCTTGAAGAGATCTCTAGTCTTTCCCATTCTATTGTTTTCCTCTCTTTCTTTGCATTGTTCACTTAGGAAGCCTTTCTTTTTTCTCCTTGCTATTCTTTGGAACTCTACATTCAGATGGGTATATCTTTCCTTTTCTCCTTTGCCTTTTGCTTCTCTTCTTTTCTCAGCTATTTCTAAGCCCTGCCCAGACAATCATTTTGCCTTTTTGCCACCTTTCCTCTGCCCTATTTTACTCTTTATTATTACTATATATACACACTTATATAGTATGTTATATATCTTATAGTTTATATGTGTATATGTGTATGTGTATACCTATATTTATATGTATATACTAAGGTATGTGCAATATGTGCTACATTATATATTACATATGTAATATATACAATGTTATATAACATGTACAATATATACCTGCATAATAAAAATGTATATATAATATATACAATAAGTGATATTATATATCAATATACAGAATATATTATATATTGTATACATTATATTACATGCTATATGATTTTTACATATACAATGTAGACTAAATTCTATATTATACATATCCAATATTTGTTATACATATAATATAAACTTTCATTATATTGCATTTATAATAGATTTTGTACTGTATATGAACTTTATACAATATTATATATTATATAGATATAACATTTATTGTATGGTATATTTATTATGCTATATATTTTATACAATATATATTATATTATACTTTGTGTAGTTTGTTAGTTATATTTTGTCAGATATATCATATATATTACAAATTATGCACATATTTATGCTCTAAATATTATATAATGCATAATATATATTGCCTATTATGCAATGTATATATATTGCATTATTCAGTTAAGCAGAATTTCTTTGTTATAATATATATGAGATTATATAATTAAAATTATATCTAATATATTTTATATAAACATATAATATAACATAATATTATATTATATAATCACATAACATATATATTTGTATATATAAAAGAAGGAAATGGCAACCCACTCCAGTATTCTTGCCTGGCAAATCTCACAGATAGAGTAGCCTGACAGGTGACAGTCCATGGGGTCGCAAAGTGTCAGACATGACTGAGTGACTTCACTAATATATTTTAATATATGTTATATTATATATGTGTGTTATTTTTAATACATATATTTTATATATAATATATAAAATATGTGTGTCAATATGCATCATAACATAATTAAAATTATTATTAATATGACATATGTATTATAAAATTCTGCAATATGATGCTGTGAAAGTGCTGCATTCAATATGGCAGCAAATTTGGAAAACTCAGCAGTGGCCACAGGACTGGGAAAGGTCAGTTTTCATTTCAATCCTAATTATATTTTCATGTAATTATATATATTTATAAGTATATAATATTATATAATTTAATAATAATAATACACATAATATTGTATTTAATATATATATTCATATATATGCTTCTCAGGTGGCAGTCATGGTAAAGAACCGATCTGCTAACGTAAGAGACTTAAGAGATATGAGCTCAGTCCCTGGGTTGGGAAGATGCCCTGGAGGAGGATATGGCACCCCGGTCCAATATTCTTGCCTGGAGAATCCCATTGACAGAGGAGCCTGGCAGGCTACATTCCACAGGGTCACACAGAGTCTGACACTACTGAAGTGACTTAGCATGCATGATTTATATATAAACATATATATAAATATATACAAACACATACATAGCATGTCTTCTTTATCAATTCATCTATTGTTGAATACTTGGGTCAATTCTGTATTTTAGTTATTGTAAATAGTGATGCTATGAAGACTAGGGTCATGTATCTTTTTGAATTGCTATTTTTGTTTTTTCCTGATATGTACCTGGGAGTGGAATTGCTGGAGAACCAACTGTAGTAGTGAACACTGTATAAGTAGACAGGGACATCTTTGCTTTCTACTCATTTTTCCTTTAAATCTAAAATTACTTTAAAAATAAATATCACTTAAAAATATTTATGTATTGTTAGATTTATCCATATATATTTTATTTTGTTTGGGTGATCATAAATTGAATTTTGTTTTAAATTTCAGTTTCTAGTTCATTGCCAGTATATAGGAATATGACTGATATTTGCATGTTGATCTGATATCATTCAATTGTGCTAAACTTATTTGTTGTACAAATTATTTTCTTCAGTTTTCTTGGAATTTTTCTACATAGATAATCAGTTTGATTTTGAACAGGGACCATTTTATTTCTCTCTTTCCAATTTGTATGCACAGGCACACATACACACAGATACACGATTAGTTCTTAGTGGACTTTGCAGGAATGTATATCTTTCATTCAATGATGAATATTCGAATGTTTGGATGTTATCTGCATAATGTACTTTTGTTACTATGAATTCCCTTCATATTTTTTAATGACAGTTTATGTCAAGAAAATAATGTCATCTTTGGTGAATGTCAGCAATACTCTAAATATAATACACATCTATAAAACCTTTGTAATTATCTAATAAAAATAATTGTTTTTGCTTATGTTCTCAGACTTCCTGCAAAAGTCTTCAATTAGTGTAAAGACAGTTCCTGATAAATGCACCTCAGAAAGAAGGTTACCAAGTCATTTTGAATGGAATTAAAACAGCATAGTGATTTAACTGAATTGGAAAAAAACAAACAAAAGATACATTCTTACCTTGTTTTCTTCATTTATACCAAAGGAAGCAATAGCCCATCTTCTAACAACTGTCAAGATACACATTACAATAACAATTCTGTATCTGATTATAGTTCCCAATAGACTTCTAAATAGAGAAGAATCATGAGGAAGAAAATATTCAAGTAACCAGTATTCTTAAGAGTAAAACGGACACTACGCAGTAACCTATGAGAGATAATACATAGAATTCTTTGTGTTCTTGTTTTGAAATTATTTTATGGAGTCATATTTGGCATATCATATAATTTTCCCTTATCATGTGTAAAATTCAATGATTTTGGGAGGAAATTAACCAAGTTTGTTAAAATTACCTAAACCATCACCATTTATCAATTTTATAACACTTTTGTCACCATAGTATGAAACTTTCTGCACATTCATAGTTCCTGTGACTAGTCCCATTTTTTTTCACCACCACACCGGGTAAATACTAACCTCCTTTCTATTTTTACCTTTGCTTTTTTGAGGATATTTTATACAAAGGGGATAATAAAATATATGGTCTTTTTTGTCTGGCTTCTTTCACTAAGTTTCTGAGGTGCGGTAGCATGTCTTAATTTTTAATGGCCAATTAATATTCCATTGGATGGATATACTATATTTTGTTTAGTCATTCATAAGTTGATGGACATTTGGGTTATTTCCACCATTTGGCTACTATGAATAATGCTGCTGTGAACATTTGTGTACAAGTTTTTGTGTGCAATGTATTTTCACTTTTATTGGGTATATACATAGGAGTGGAATTTCTGGGTATATGGTAACACTGTGCTTAACTTTTTGAGTAATTGCCAACTTTTTTCCCAAATAAACTGTGAAGTTTTTTAGTCCCACCAGAAATGTATGTCAGTTCCAATTTCTGGAGCACTTTTTATTTTTGATCTATCGTTTTGATTATAGCCATTCTAGTGGGTGTGAAGGAGTGTCTTATTGTGTGATTTTTATCATCATTCCTCTAAAGATTTAGTGATGTTTGAATATTCTTTTCACATGCTTATCAGTAATTCATATATCTTCTTTGGTAAAATGTCTATTCAAATAACTTGCCCATTTGTTGATAGGATTGTTTATTCATTACTAATGTGTAAAATTCTTTTATATATTCTAGATACAAGTCCTTTACCAGGTATGTGTTTTGCAAACATTTCCTCCCTTTATGTTGCTTGTCTTTTTTAATTAAACTTTTCATTTTCAGATAATTATAGACTTATAGGCAACTGTAACATTGATACAGAGATCCCACTTACTTCTTACCTGTTACCTCAATGGTAAGATCTTGCAGAACTATAGTACCTTGAAGTGAAGTCGCTCAGTCAAGTCCAACTCTTTGCAACCCCATGGACTGCAGCCCACCAGGCCCCTCTGTCCATGGGATTTTCCAGGCAAGAGTACTGGAGTGGGTTGCCATTTCCTTCTCCAGGGGATCTTCCCGACCCAGGGATCGAACTTGGGTCTCCTGCATTGCAGGCAGATTCTTTACCATCTGAGCCACCAGGGAAGCCCCACAGTACCTTATCACAAACCAAAATAATGACATTAATAAAGTCACATAGCAAAGCATTTCTGTTACCACAAAGATAGGCTTCCCTGGTGGGTCAGATGGTAAAGAATCTGCCTGCAGTGGAGGAGACCTGGGTTCAATCCCTGGGTTGGGAAGATCCCCTGGAGAAGGAAATGGCAACCACTCCAGTACTCTTGCCTGGAAAATCCCGTGGATGGAGGAGCCTGGTGGGCAAAGAGTTGAACACAACTGAGTGACTTCACTTTCACTTTTCTTTCTTTTTACCAGACCCACTCCCACAACATATTTTTTAAGAAAACAAGATTAGTCAGAAGATTCTATGTTGAAAAGGAGAAACATGTCCTCGGGCAAGATACATTGTTGTTATATAATCATTATCATCAGGGGCTTGCCTGGTAGCACAGGTGGTAAAGAATCTGCCTGCCAAGCAGGAGACCTGAGTTTGATCCCTGGGTTGGGAAGATCCCCTGGAGAAGAGAATGGCAACCCATTCTAGTATTCTTGCCTGGAGAATTCCATGGACAGAAGAGCCTGGCAGGCTACATGTTCATGGGGTTGCAAGGAGTCAGACATGACTGAGCAACTAACACTTTCAATCATTAGTACAGAGCTTAAGGAAAAACATACCCTTGAGCAAGATGAGTTGTTTTGTTGTGTAATCATTAGCTCTGGGCTTAAAGAAAGTTAGTCTTAAAGACTTGTCATAACAACTCAGAGTTTAAGAAAAAACATCTTATGTGACTAAGACAAAGCAATGTAGAAAAAAACATTGTCCCTTTTCTCCTCCTTCGAGAGCCCCAGACCCCTTTCTCCTCATGAGCCCTGGTCTCCTTATCAACCTAACTAAAAATGACTCTCACCACAAAGCTAGAGCTACACTCATTTCCCTCATACTCTGCTCTTTCCTTAACCCCATTAACCCATTCATCTGTTAATTTGTTGAATATTTTCTTTCTTCTGTGGTATATGCTTTAAAAAAACACTTTCAAATTAAAATCATTTCCAAGAAATTTGGAATACCGCTTTCAATATTGCTATTGTAGTCAGTTTTTGGAAACCCCTCAAACTTATTTTTAAACACTTTTAATGAAATTATTATTTTTTTGTTTTGTTTTTCATAGACCAGATGCTGCCATATGGCATCAGTATGTTCAACTTCAGTATCAGAGACAAAATGGAATGCCTGCCAGATTTCCCTAGGGTCCTCATATCATAAAAGAAATGGTTTGTGAATTCAGGAAACTTAGCATTATGACAGGTCCTCCAAGATGGTTTAGATCAGTAATTCAGTGTAGCCAACTGAAACAGAAGGGACACTAGGTGGTATCTGCCTTACAGGATAGCCATCCCACCCAAATGCCTTAAAAGCTTGCAGGTTGATGGTGTTAAAGGCTATTTTTCTTCATTGGTCTACTTTAGTATCAACTTAGCTGTAGAGTGTCCCTTTTCCTGGAGTAGCTACAGGTACAGCCTTCCATTAGCCAAAGAAGTTTCACTTGTGAATCTGACACCATGGATTTATATGAGAATTAATGCTAAACTTAGTGGAGTTACATCTCTATAATTAACATGTATAAAGACAATTATTCATGTAATTGCAGCCTTAAATTCATTATTCTTCACTTTTGCTCCCTTTTTTCTATGCTCTTAAGAAAATGGAAGTGACAGTATTTATTAGTATATGCTAGATAATATACAGCTTAAAAATCTTGATGGCTTAAAGCAAGAAAGGCTCATTCCTCACACAAAGTCTTTTGCTAAACATAACATTGAATGAAAAAATGTAAAGTCAAGCAAGTATATACCAGAACTCCAGATCAAGCAAAAGTTGATGGTATAAATTTATCATATCGTGCACATAGGGTGAGGAGATGGATACATTAATTAGCTTGACTGCAGAAACCGTTTCACTAAGTGTATCTATATCAAAACATCACGCTATATGCTTTAATATATACAATTTTTAAAAAATATAGTTCAAGATAGTCATTATCTTTAAGATGGATAGTGACTACATAAGAGGTCATTAGATTCCTTGTATCTTACACATTGTATATACTTTTATGTTTGTGAAATATTTCATAGTGCCCAAAATGGACATTATCAATGATAAATTTGAATTTTAAAAACGTTTTTAGAAACCCTGGTTAAGTGTAAAACGTAATGAGATCTACAGGTAGCTTATAATACTTAACTGAGATACTAGTCTAACTCTAAATCTCCCTATTTGTAAATCTTTTCATAAATTCTAAGGACAACATTTATACTTTTGAATGACAAAATAGAGACAGTATATGGTTTTAGCTAATTACATAGACAAGAGGCAAAATGACTTGGATTTGATTCAGGTTACATCAAACATTGTTGTTGCTTAGTTGCTAAGTCATGCTCAACTCTTTTGTGACCATGTAGCCCACCAGGCTCTTTTGTCCATGGGATTTCCCAGGCAAGAATACTAGGAGCAGGTTGCCATTTCCTCCTCCAGGAGATCTTCCCAATCCAGGGATCAAACCCATGTCTCCTGCATTGGCAGGCTGATTCTTTACCACTGAGCCACCAGGGAAGCACACATACCAATAAAAAAAAAATGAACCGGAAGACTGGAAGATGAGAGACCTTGGTCCATTCTAAATGTTAACTGAAATATTAGCCTGTGAACTTCACTGCAAGGAAAAAATGCAGATGTGATGCCACTCTCTGGCATCCTTTGTGATTGTTATTGTTCAAGCAGTTCCGTATAGAATCACATCTCAGAGGAGATCAAAGTGCACAGTAGATGCTCAATAAATGTTTGTTATTTGGCATTAAATTAATCTAAATTAAGACCAATGTTTTTCAAGTATCTCTACATGTAACTTTATTACTTTTATATACATCTGTATATCCATATCTATATGTGTATCTAAAGTATATATAAATGGATGATATAGATATTTATATAAATCCATATCTATATATATATAATATTCTCTGGGTATGTAAATTGGAAGAATGTAGAAACATATGAACAGCCTGAAATGGTTGACTCACAGGGAATAACTAAGAATAACCAGAAAGCTATGATGTGGGCACTTAAACTAACCTGTAGACATTCATTTCAGGAGTTATAAAACCTCCATAAGTAGTTTATGAACAGAATTTAGGGAGCTAGTAAAGATAGCCACATCAGAAATAGTTTAAGGACTACAAGAAGTTAGGTTAGTTGGTTAAATGAAATTAAATTAATTAAAAAATTCTTTTAAATCATTATTATATGACAGCCACGCTGCTGCTGCGCTGCTAAGTTGCTTCAGTTGTGTCCGACTCTGTGCAAAACCATAGATGGCAGCCCACCAGTCTCTGACGTCCCTGGGATTCTCCAGGCAAAAATACTGACAGCCATATAGAATGGTTAAATTCTAGTTCTGCTAACAACAATGTAAAAACTAAAATGTATAACATCTATGATGAACTGATATGTGGAGTGATTGAAAAAGGATATAATAGAATACCTAAGAGACCTAAGAAATAATGAAACTAAGTTGAAAGGAGTAAAGTGGAATTTCATGAAACAGTGACAAATTTTAAATGAAATGGCTTTTGCACTATGACATTTGTAGAAAAATAACCCCCCTTCCAAAATTGCAAATCAGAACCATAACTCAAAAGTTGTAATCAAGGAAGAAGCTGTGGTTTAAACAACTGATTTGGACAATTATAGTTGAAATGGAAACATAATTTGTCAGTTTGCTAGATAATATGATCTTCCCTAGATATTAAACAGAATTTTAGGTACCTAAATTATAAAATACAGAATGTTAGGGTTCCAAGGGCATCAACTCAAATTACCGTATTTTACATGAGTTTTTTCATAGGAGTTCGCTGGCTTGTCCTTGTTGTTCAGTCGTTCAGTCATGTCCAACTCTTTGTGACCCCATGGACTGCAGCACGCCAGGCTTCCCTGTCCTTCACCATCTCCCAGAGCTTGCTCAAACTCATGTCCATTGAGTCGGTGATGCCATCCAACCATCTCATCCTCTGTTATCCCCTTCTCCTCCTGCCTTCAATCTTTCCCAGCCTCAGGGTCTTTTCTAATGAGCTGGCTCTTCGCATCAGGTGACCAAAGTATTGGAGCTTCAGCTTCAGCATCAATCCTTCTAATGAATATTCAGAATTGATTCCCTTTAGGATTTGATCTCCTTGCAGTTCAAGGGACTCGCAAGAGTCTTATCCAACACCACAGTTCAAAACATCAGTTCTTCGGTGCTCAACTTTTTTTATGGTCCAATGCTCCCATCCATACATGACTACTGGAAAAACCATAGCTTTGACTAGATGGACCTTTGTTGGCAAAGTAATGTCTCTGCTTTTTATTTATTTATTTTTTTGTCTCTGCTTTTTAATATGTTGTCTAGGTTTGTCATAGCTTTCCTTCCAAGGAGCAAGCGTCTTTTAATTTCATGGCTGCAGTCACCATCTGCAGTGATTTTGGAGCCCAAGAAAATAAAATCTGTCACTGTTTCCACTTTTCCCCCTTCTATTTGCCATGAAGTGATGGGACTGGATGCCATGATCTTAGTTTTCTGAATGCTGAATTTTAAGCCAGCTTTTTCACTCTCCTCTTTCACTTTCATCAAGAGGCTCTTTAGTTCCTCTTTGCTTTCTGCCATAAGGGTGGTGTCATCTGCATATCTGGGGCTTGTCCTTCTCAGTTGCTAAGTTGTGTCCAACTCTTTGTGACCCCATGGACTGTAGCCCACCAGGCTCAGACTTTGTCCATGGGATTTCCTAGGCAAGAATACTGGAGTGGGTTTGCCATTTCCTTCTCCTAGGGTATGCAATGAATGAACACAGCTTGGTCTAGGACCCTGGACTCTAAGTCCAATGTTCCTCCTTTTATAAGATTTAAGTTTCTTTGGATTGTATAAAATAGAATTGGAAAAGTCTGCTAGCAAAATTTTAAAGAAGGAACAACTTGGCGCTGATCTCTCTGCCCATTCTCTCAATACAGGTGCTCAGTATTCTCATTTTGTTCACAAGCTTAGTACTGCTGCAGTTCATGTGGTCCGATCCTTCATATTCCAGAACTTTGTCATCTCACTCTCCAAGGTTACCATAGTTTGAATGTAAACAAATAAAGAAATTCCTGACAGTAGGATATCAGGCCATAGGAAAAGGCTTGAAAAGGAAAGGATGTATGTATATCCTCAAGTCACAAGTAGTTTCATACACAAATCTAATCTGCTGCAGCTAAGTCACTTCAGTCGTGTCTGACTCTTTGGACCCCGTGGACTGTAGCCCACCAGGCTCCTCTGTCCCTGGGATTCTGCAGGCAAGAATACTGGAGTGGGTTGTTATTTCCTTCCCCATCTTCTACTCTGGTGGCATACATATATCTGGCTACATTTATTTTTCTTTTGCAATTACAAAGGCAAAATTCAACTTAGCATTTTTTTTCACAGATACTAATAAGCAAGCCCTGAGTGCACAGTCTCAGATTGGATTGCCAATGAACATTTGCAACAAGGTTATTTCAGGCAACTTAATGACTTAACGGCTCAGCAATCAAATCAATTGTTTGGCATCTGTCCTTTAACTAGACAGAAATCTATATCCCTGACAAATCAGGCCTCCCTACAATATTCCATGCAAAAAAGAAAAAAAAAGGCTACAGCATGAGTCAGAATGAGATATCAGAACAAACTACTGTATAATTTAATAAAATATATAATTACCTTTTCTTTATCACAAACGCATCAGTATGCCTATAGGTTCAGTTCCAAACATAATAATCGAGCACCTACAACTGCATGAGGATGGAAGGCTTAGACTTTTTTCTCTTTATACTAAATATAGCTTAGTGAGGAACTGTTGCAGAATATAGATTAATCACGCTCTTTGTTCCAGTAATAGTGCATATCAATATTACTACTTTTCAGAACAGCAATTCTCTCCACCTCAGAAATCTAAAGAGAGGAATATGCTGATGTCACTAAAATATATTGTCATGAAATAATTTTCTACCAGATAGGTTAAGTGGAGAAGTCTTTCTGGTCATTAGCAGTGCTGCCTTTAAAAGTTTTTTTTTTTTTTTAATAATCCATAGCCAAGCTGATATTCAAGGATAAATGTATTTTTCAGAATGTGCATGATAATGACCTTATTTTAAAATTCTTTGATAAGATTAGTTGGTACAGGCCCTGAAACCTGTAAGAAATGGCTCACAGACAGTATCCTAATTAGCACTAGGGTCCATGTGGCCCTCCAAGTATCCATGTTTCTCTTGGCATGACCTACAAATTCAATCATGCATTTTTTAAAACAATGACAGCCAAATACTTTTCTCTTTTAAAAGCTTATTCCTCTCTCTTTCTCTGAAAGTAAACCTATGCTTTGAGAATTGTTTTTCTCTCTCTTCAAACTTAAAGCACAATTAGTTTACCAAAGGGAGAACTCTGCCATAGTTTCTATTTGAGTTCTGTATTTGGAGAAAGAAAAAAGAGACTATTCATCTTGTATCAATTTTGAATGAGGCCTGAGTCCCTTATTTATTAATTATCATTTAAGATGTCAAAAGATGTGTTCTATATTTGAAGGAATAGATGGCTTTTATAGAGCTTATCTTCTGATGCTCTCCAATTGCCAAGCACAGCAGTCTCTGGAATATTGAACAAGCTAATGGAGGTGCCATAGTGATGCACTGTTGCAGTTAGGAGCAGAATATTAAACACAGAGTTTTTTAAGTATTTGGTTGTAAGCACATACCCTCAATCCTAATAAAGAATAAAACTTCTTAATATCTCATTGCAACAGTTAACAACATTAAATATCTCAAAAATAACATTGTAAAGTTGAGGGAACAATACATCACATAAAAAAGGGGATGTGGTGATATTTCATTGTTTACAGCCCAACCAATATGTGTATTTCTACAGTAATTAAACTCACTGGATTCAGTATGATTTTGAGTTTCTAAATCATATGTGTGTATTAAAATATGAGAATTCAATTATTATCACGCAATGCATTTGGTATTCAGTCGGTTGGATTATCTTCTGGTCTAAACTCCTAATTATAATGTCTATCAGAGAGAAAGAGAGAGCATGTGAGCATGAGCGAGTGCTGCTGTTCAGACTGTAATTGAAAGTTAACAGGATGTTTCATTACTACCCAGATATGATCCAATTCCACCTATAATTCCACTAGGAGAAAAAATAGTGCTTTATATTCTATTAATTCTGAATACTTTTTATTGTTTATATTTTTATAATACACTCTGTAAAGGTAATAAATCGTGTCATTTTTCCATTTGATTTCAACTATCTAATCAGCTTGTGAGTAACGAGGAGCATTATAAAGTGGCAATGCAATCTTGAATACACACGGAAACAGCACCACAAATCTGCTTGCCTATTACTTTCAGTGAAGCTAATAATCAAAAGCACCTCTTATAAAAAGTACTGCATATTATAGCTTTGGAGAATTCAGAGGATATCTTAGAGAACTGCTATGCATAACTGTTCATGAAGGTCAAAATAACTAATATAGCAGGGGATGTGTTGCTGAGGGGAAGGGAGATTTTTCCAATTTTGCAGAGGCCCACAAGTCCATAAACCAACAGTATTATAGGTTTATAGGACAAACTCAAGGGGAGTTAGCTCAAGAAAGGGAGGAAGTGACCTAGGGAATTATAAGGCATCACTAACATTGATCAGCTCTTTCACATACATTATTTCAGTGGTTTCCAACTGTATTAGAATATAATTCAGCTGTTATAAAAGAAAAATGTAGCAATGGATTAAAAACTGATGTCTTTCACACGAAGGTCCAGCTTGGTGGATCAGCCTAGTGTGGGTGGTCCTTAACAATCAGTGGTCCAGGATCACAAGATGACTGCTCTACCTTCTCAGCATAGTTTTCCAATTCATGACCCAAATGGCTGATCCAGATTCAGATATAATTTCTGCATTCCACCCAGCAGAAAAGGGATGATAAATAAAGAAGAGGGCAGGCTTTCTCTTTATCAGCATTCCCATATGTTACCTATTTTACTTACACTTACATTCCATTAGTCATAACTTTATGGCATGGCCACTCATAGTTGCATGAGACACCATGGAATATAATCATTGTTCAGGCAGTTATGTGGGCCAATTAAAAATTATTTGATAAGAAAGTGAGAATGGATATTAGAAGCCAATTAGAAGTCCTTGTTACAGCAACAAGTGGTCTGTGGAACTCAAGTGACCATAAAGTGATGGCAAAGGAACAAAAAATTAATGTGTATACCAAGTATTAATTACAAATGGAACAGATAATATGTCTCATAGATATATGCACTGTTATATAATAAAATTTAAATATATTTAAAAGTGTTCCTTGTTTCTGCACAGCATTTCTATCATTGCATATTGTCCAAGTCAGTAGATAATAATGCATACCTTCTTCATGTTGGGAAGAGAAAAACTGAAGCGTACAGAGGTCAAATGACCCATCCCCAAATTAGGCAACTAACCAGTGGAGGATCTGTGACTCCTGCCTACATTTGTGTGAACCCACAGCTGATATTTCAGTTTCATTCCAATCCCAAAGAAATGCTATGCCAAAGAATGCTCCAACTACTGTACAATTGTGCCCATCTCACATGCCAGCAAAGTAATGCTCAAATCCTATAAACTAGGCTTTAACAGTACATGAATTGAGAAATTCCAGATGTACAAGCTGTGTTTAGATGAGATCAGGCACATTCAGGGTATATGGCCATAGACCAAGCTGGGTTTAGAAAAGGCAGAGGAACCAGAGATCAAATTACCAACATTTGTTGGATCATAGAGAAAGCAAAGGAATTCCAGAAAAATATCTACTTCTGCTTCATTGACTATGCTAAAGCCTTTGACTGTGTGGATCACAACAAACTGTGGAAAATTCTTAAAGAGATGGGAATACCAGACCACCTTACCTGTCTCCTGAGAAACCTGTATGCAGGTCAAGAAGCAACAGTTAGAACCGGACATGGAACAATGGACTGGTTCAAAATTGGGAAAGGAGTACATCAAGGCTGTATATTGTCACCCTGCTTATTTAACTTATATGCAGAATATATCATGCAAAATGCCAGGCTGGGTGACTCACAAGCTGGAATAAATATTGCAGGGTGAAATATCAAAAACCTCGGATAGACAGATGGTATCACTCTAATGGGACTTCCCAGGTGGTGCTAGTGGTAAAGAACCTGCCTGACAATGCAGGTTAGACATAAGAGACATGAGTTCAATCATTCTTGCCTGGAGAATCCCATGGACAGAGGAGCCTGGCAGGTTGCAGTCTATAGCGTCACATGGAGTCAGATACGACTGAAACAACTTACCACGCGCGCATGCGCACGCAGGCGCGCGCGCGCGCGCACACACACACACACACACACACACACACACACCACTCTAATGGCAGAAAGTGAAGAGGAACTAAAGAGCCTCTTGATGAAGGTGAAAGAGGAGAGTGAAAAAGCTGGCTTAAAACTCAACATTCAAAAAACTAAGATCATGGCATCCAGTTCCATCACTTCATGGCAAATAGAAGGGGAAAAAAGTGGAAGCAGTGGCAGATTTTATTTTCTTGGGCTCCCAAATCACTTAGCATGGTAACTGCAGCCATGATATTTAAAGACACTTCCTCCTTGGAAGGAAAGGTGTGACAAACCTGGATAGTGTATTAAAAAAGTGGAGACATCACTTTGCTGACAAAGATCCATATAGTCAAAGCTATGGTTTTTCCAATAGTCATGTACAGATGTGAGAGTTAGACCATAAAGAAGGCTGAGTGCCAAAGAATTGATGCTTTCGAATTGTGGTGCTGGAGAAGACTCTTGAGAGTCCCTTGGACTGCAAGGAGATCAAACCAGTCAATCCTAAAGAAAATCAACCCTGAATATTCATTGGAAGGACTGATGCTGAAGCTGAAGCTCCAATACTTTGGCCATCTGATGCAAAGAGCTGACTCATTGGAAAAAACCCCGATGTTGGGAAAGATTGAAGGCAGAAGGAGAAGGGGGCAACAGAGGACAGGATGATTAGGTGGCATCACCAATTCAATGGACATAAGTTTGAGCAAACTCTGGGAGATAGTGTAGGACAGGGAAGTCTGGAGTGCTGCAGTCCATGGGGTAGAAAAAGTCAGACATGACTCAGTGATTGAACAAAAACTACAACATGATATACAAATATGAATAAATGACATGCTTTAGGGATGTCTAATAGGCATATGGATACTGGAAATCAGTTGCTAAAGGACAAAATTAGCTCAAATGATAAAAAATCTGAGTTATTAACATAGAGGGACTATGAGTGATGGAACACATTTTATTTTATAACTGCCTTATTGGAATAACTTGGAAATGAATCAAATTAGGGCCCAGAAATATGAATTGAACTATCACTGGATTGCGAAACTGATTTTGCTCTTAACCTTCAAAATGCAGCACACTTTCTAAAGTCACACAGAACAGAAAGCATTCCATTTTCTGTCTATTAGGAAGAAATTTATCTTTTGTTTCTCACTGCCCAGTGCCTCATACCACAGGAGTTACCCCATATGGTGCTCTTTCTTTTGAAACCCTGGGTAATGAGAATGAACTAGATATATTCCATATAATGGCTTTTGTAGATTTAAAAATAAGAATTGCATTTAGCTCATTAAAATACCTTTGTGGAAGAATTTGCATTGAAAGATGTATATTTACAAAACTTATATGAGAAAAGTAATACATGAAAATTTTATTATTCCATAAGTACACATAATATGTTTCAGGAATGTTATAGAGAAAATTATTACATGGACAGAAAGATATGTCCATGTAATAATATGCAATTGAATGTATATCATCTAGCAACATAATGAAACAGTGGAAGGTAATCATTATTTAAAAGTTAGTGGCATAGACAAAATGAATAGGGTCATTTTCTTAATGTCTTGGTGGGCTATGGGCCAAATCTTCCCTAAGAATATGAAAAAATGGAAATGAAAAAGTCACTTAGTCTCCTGAAGATTCTCTCATATGTAACTGCACAATTAGCCAGGGATATAATCCAATTGTTTCTAAACTATCTGTATCTTTGCACACTAAAATAAAGTATTTTCACAAAAACATCTGCTGCCAGCATTGCAAAGGCACTTTTTTAGTGACTGCCTACTCCAAACCTTCCTTTGTAGATGAGTAAACTGAAGCTCAGAGGGAGTAGACAATTCACCCAAGGCTAAGACTTCAAGTAGAGGAGTGTTTTTGTGTTTTCTCAGTGGCTCAGTTGTGTCCAATTCTTTGTGGCTCCTACCCAAGGATTGAACTCTCATCTCCTACAGTGACAGTCAAATTCTTTATCACTAAGCCACTAAGTCCCTGGTGGATCAGACGGTAAAGAGTCCACCTGCAATGTGGGAGACCTGGGTTTGATCCCTGGGTTGGGAAGATCTCCTGGAGGAGGGCATGGCAACCCACTCTAGTATTCTTGCCTGGAAAATCCCCATGGACAGAGGAGCCTGGTGGGCTACAGTCCATGGGGTCACAAAGAGTTGGACACTACTGAGCGACTAAGCACACAAGCTACCTGGGAAGCCTGAGTAGAGTAGATCTAGGACTAAAGCCCAGTGCTATTTTCAATCCACCACACACCTGTAATATCTATATTTTTAGTGTTACATATTGAATTTTTTCTACCAAATCCTCTGAACTCTGAAATGCTGTTTCCTTAAATGTATTCTTCAATGACAGCAGATATAACTCAAATTAGTATGTTTGTTTAGGAGGCCCTCTACTTATCTAGCAAGAAGAATGGGCAAAATTGAATTGAATTGAAATAATCAAAAGTTATAAACTGTAAGTATGCCAGCTGAGACAGCTGTGATAGCTGTCATCATTTTGTCCTTTGTTCTTGCTACAATGGAATGTGAGAAGCAGAATGTCACTGCAAGTAACCCAATGCATTTGCAAATGGAAAAACCCACTGAGTTGATTTCATATACTTATAGGAAGCAAATCATAATGGGATGATCTCATTTGACACTTCTCTTTTGTATTTCTTAATCCTTTTTACAAATTTATCAACAGCACACATTTTAAAGTATCCACTCTCTGTTCTCAGAATTCTTTGGAGAAGGGGAAAGTGAAGTCCCACATTTTAATCTATAAAGCATGGTAGAATTTTGAGAGAACCATTTAACAGTTCCAGTTCTCACTTTTTGTTCGAAATGTTATATTATTATAAAACTCTTGAAAGTATCTCTGCTAGTGCAGTTTAGTTCAGTTCAGTCGCTCAGTCGTGTCTGACTCTGCGACCCCATGAACCACAGCACACCAGGCCTCCCTGTCCATCACCAACTCCCGGAGTTTACCCAAACTCATGTCCATTGAGTTGGTGATGCCATCTAACCATCTCATCCTCTGTTGTCCCCTTCTCCTCCTGCCTTCAATCTTTCCCAACATCAGGGTCTTTTCAAATGAGTCAGCTCTTCACATCAGGTGGCCAAAATATTGGAGTTTCAGCTTCAACATCAGTCCTTCCAATGAACACCAGGACTGATCTCCTTTAGGATGGACTGGTTGGATCTCCTTGCAGTCCAAGGGACTCTCAAGAGTCTTCTCCAACACCACAGTTCAAAAGCATCAATTCTTTGGCACTCAGCTTTCTTTATAGTCCAACTCTCACATCCATACATGACTACTGGAAAAACCATAGCCTTGACTAGATGGACCTTTGTTGACAAAGTAATGTCTCTGCTTTTTAATATGCTGTCTAGGTTGGTCATAACTTTCCTTCCAAGGAGTAAGTTAATTTCATGGCTGCAATCACCATCTGCAGTGATTTTGGAGTCCCCAAAAATAAAGTCAGCCACTGTTTCTCCATCTATTTGCCATTAAATGATGGGACTGCATGCCATGATCTTAGTTTTCTGAATGTTAAGCTACCCCACGTCCAAGGTAAGGAGCAGTGACTGTGCTTTGCTGGAGCAGCCGTGAAGAGATACCCCACGTCCAAGGTAAGAGAAACCCAAGTAAGATGGTAGGCGCTGAGAGAGGGCATCAGAGGGCAGACAGACTGAAACCACAATCACAGACAACTAGCCAATCTGATCACATGGATCCACAGCTTGTCTAACTCAATGAAACTAAGCCATGCCGTGTGGGGCCACCCAAGACAGACGGGTCATGGTGGAGAGGTCTGACAGAATGTGTCCACTGGAGAAGGGAATGGCAAACCACTTCAGTATTCTTGCCTTGAGAACCCCATGAACAGTATGAAAAGGCAAAAAGATAGGACACTGAAAGACCTCTGCCAAATTCTTACTAAAATACTAAGGCATAAAAAAAAAGGAAAAGTAAAAATAAACAATTCTTAAAAAGTGCAATTCATAATTATTACAAGGTCAGTGAATCTGAATAAAGAAACCCAACTAGTGACCTGTACATGCTTCTTCCTTGAAATAGAGCAACTCGAATTGCTTGCCAGGCAGCACTAGTGGTAAAGAACCTGTCTGCCAATGCAGGAGATGTAAGAGATGTGGGTTCAATCCCTGGGTCAGGAAGATCCCCTGGAGAAGGGCATGGCAACCCACTCCAGTATTCTTGCCTGGAGAATCCCATGGACAGAGGAGCCTGGTGGGCTATGGTCCATAGGGTTGCAAAGAGTTGGACATGACTGAAGTGACTTAGCACAGACATGCACAAAGAGGAAGTAGCTTCTGATCTGTGTTTTGGGAAACACTAATTCTAGAGGGAATCACTTCTTATTTGGAGATGAATGAAGGGAAAAAATAGGAGGCCCATGTAAAGCCATTAAAGAACAGAAGACAGGAAACTTAATAATAAAGACTTGGAAAATTATCATGCTACTGAAAATTATCTACTACAGGATTCTAATAAGGTTTTAGAAAATAATTTGGAAACTCTTACAGACAATAAGAAAACATGTCATGCTCTTTCTTTCTCTGTCTCTGTCTGTCTGCTTTCTCTGTCTCTCTCTATAAATATTCTTGCCAGTACAAGTGAGTTTGAAAATTAATGAAAAAATGTATTTGATTCACAACCACAATGTAACTATACAATATCTACAAATAAATAAGACAAGAATGTTCAGGATATATGTGAGGTGCAAACATTGTCTAGGGAAAATAAAAGATATCGTGAAAAATTAGAGATGTGTACATGGTCCTGGATGGCAAGACTCACTATTGTAAGTCTGCCTAATCCCTTTCAAATTAGTTTGTAAGTTTAAGGAAGTAGATATTTTAAAATTTGATTTGACAGAATAAATGGCCAAGACTTATATATAATTTTTAAAGCAAAGTAACAAGGGTTTGGGAATTCAACTAGATACTAAAATTCACTTTTAATAGACAATATTTAAACAGTGTTCTACTAGTGCAAATGGAAGAGACATATCAATACCAGTGACCACGACATATCTTTTGCCTTTCAAATTGATAAAGATTTTATAAAGTGTGGTTTATATTGCTGGCACATGTTGAATAAGATAGCCATCTCATGGACTGCATGCACAAAAAATGATATAGTCTTTCTGGAGTTTAGCTTGACAAAGCATACTGAAAGCCTTAAAAATACATGTATGATCAGATTCAGGATTTCCACTTCTATAACATGTCTTGAGGAAACTACCAGAGAGAAAACCAAAGATTTTTGTGTAGAGTTATTTATGTGAACTTTATAGATAACAACTAAACAATGCCATAATTGAAATGCCTAATAATAATGTATTATTAAATAAAATATAGTTCCTTCATAGAATGCATTATGTGGACTCCATAATAAATATTAATTGAATAAATGAATTAATATCAGCTTAATAAAAGTCATGTTGGAGGAAAATATTTAATGGAGTGGGAAGATGCTGATTAAGTAATACAAAATGAAAAGATAATTACATTAATTATCTTTTAATTAATTAATTATTAACTTGTACTACATAAATAATATATATATTCACAAGAAAAATACACAAAAATTGTGTCTAGTACATTATTTTGGTAGTCAGGTATTTTTCTCTTCTTTACATTTTCTATATTTAAAAAGTTTATATATTAATATGCATTATTTTCATATAAGTTGAAAAATAAATATTTTAAAATTATTCATTCTCTCACATCAACTGATTCTTTTTCTTTCTTTCTTTTTTTTCATTTATTTTTATTAGTTGGATGCTAATTACTTTACAATATTGTAATGGTTTTTGCCATACAGTGACATGAATCAGCCATGGATTTACGTGTTTTCCTGGATTCTGGTTCATTATTCTGGAACTAATATATATTAGTTATAATCGGTTTTCTGTCTTTTACTTTGATTTATAAATAAGATGACTGCATCTTGTGATTAGTCCCAATTTATGGCTACATACCTGATGTAATTATTAGTAGCTCCTTCTTATTTCCTAAAGTGTCCCAGCTTGTACAACGAGGTATATAGTTGATCACTTGGTTTATAATAGCACTCTTTTTATCAGAATCAACATCCATACCCCCCTTAGGTTCAACATCAGTTCAGGTTTTTAAGGGTGGTGTTTCTCCAACATGGTTTACTGTTGGATACAATTAGCACATAAAAACATTGCTTTAGCGTTCAAACTGTCCGCTATAAAATATATGCCATGCCACTTCTGAAAGCAATTGTAAAGCTATTCTTGAGAGGCAGACAGGAGTACAAATCCAACAGAAGACTGTGATAGTGTTCAAGAAGAGAACAACGACAAGGGAAACATTCCAGATTTCCCCAGCTGTAGTAAAGGATAACTGAATCCAGGGTAAAGTCTACCTTATATAAAAGTAAATGCAATCTCATGACTGTAAATGCTTTCCTGAGGCCCCGTGGACCATGTTATCCTGCCTTCATTGTCTCCTGAGGTGAACTGAGTGATAAGGTAAAAATCTCTTTGCAAGGTAGTAATTGTTCCCATTCCAGTGTAGTATCCACACAGAAATCTGTTTTTCAGTTGCATTCTATGCTTTTTGCTTTTTCACCTTCACACTAACCTCAATGCACCACTGCCTCTGTTGCATCGTAAATGCAGCAAACTACTATTTTAGCTGATTTTAACTTTCACTGCCACTTTCTTGCAGCTTTCACTGTGCCATTGCTATCCTTGGGAGTTTTGCTAATAGAAGAGATGATTAGGAAGAATAAAAGCCTAATCATGAAAGTACTCTTTTTCCCAAATCTCTTTATTCAGTGTCCCTTTGCTATACAACATTGGTTACCCTGCTGCTAATTAATAAACAACAAAAAGAAGGCACTTTCATAAAACCAAATTACAGGACATCTTTCAAAAACAGTACCCATGAGGACTCAAACATCAGGTTAATAAAATTAATCTTTCCTAAGGGTTTCATACAATTTAGGGTAATTATTTTCTTCCATTATTTTCATTTACCTGGCAAGAAACAACTCAGAATGTTGAAGCTTGGTAGCTAGTGGAGTACGTTGAATGAAGGACTGTGATGTAATTATGGGAGCACCCCAGAGTATTCTATTATTTAGCAAACAAAAATAGAACATGCAGCACCTCACATAATTGCTGGTCCATCTTCACTAAAGGGCCTTAGTTTCAGTCCCAGCGCTTCCTGTCAGTACAGAATTACGAATTGCAAGATTGAAAAAGGTCAGTTACTGAATGTCAAAGTGCTGGCGACCTGTTATTCAGCCCTGAGTTGGTTGTCCTGGGAAGAAGGAAGCTGTCTTCTGTAATCCTTCTGTTTCTTTTTGGAATCTCTTTAGAGACTAGAGAGGAATGTATGGCAGTATAGAAAAACTTCCATACACATCTATTCTCACAAATGCTTTTTTTTGTACACTAAGTTAAACACACAGGTATTGTTATTGACTAAATGGCTAAAATATAAAAATAATGAGACATTTACCATCCGAAAATTATACCAGCATCAAGTCTATATAGTCAAAGACATCAAGATTTGAATATTATTCCTCACAACTCTTCACTTTGATGGTTTATCTTCAGTTAATGACAGTTCAGACATAGTAAATCTGAAATTATTATTCTAATCATTTGAAACAGAGGGAAGAACCTATGGATACATTTGCTCCAGGACTATATCCAGAATCTTTTTCACATAGATTTCTTTCTTACTCAAAGATCTTCTTTTCTACCTCTGCCAACAAGAAGGGACTGAAGATCGAACAAGGAAAAGAGGCTTTCATGAAAACTTGATGGGGGAGAAAAAAAAAATGATGGCACAAATTGATTTTTAAGTATGTCATGATAGAAGAGATCTTTTCTTTTGATTTTTAAGAAACAATACAAGCAGACTGTTAGTCATAATTTCAGTATGTTTTGTAAATCAGTTTGGTTTCCCAATTATTCTTTCATCTAAGGAAACAAAATGAAGATGATAATGTTATTCATTGCTATTTCAAGTTTAAATCAGTAACCCAAATTAGCAACATATCTCTTATGAATTTCATCACCAGTCATTATTTTTTCTCCATGTAACCTAATTTTCCCAACATCCTCTCTGTTCAAGGTCATTGAGTTTCATGATTATATATTCAGAATTGATGCTGCTATACTAAACATTATTCTATTATCTTACAAATTAATTCAAATATAGTCTAGGTTTACAATCAAGTTCACCTTCACGTTCCAATTTATTTTGAGAACTATTTAGCCAAAAAGATAGTTTATTGTAATCCACCAATAGTAATATGAGTATCAATTGACCAATTAAAATAACAATTTAGTAGCCTCTGGAGAAAACTGAATTTTCTCTGAACCTGATGGCAGAAGGTGCTTGAGCTACCATTGTGATCTACCTTGCATCTCCAAACGAAAAGAAAAGTATTAAGCAATCACTGTTTCTAGCAATAACCTTTAATAAGGTACAGAGCCAGCAAGAGGATGGGAGTAGGCCATGGAGATACTACGCTTTCAGGGCACCTCCCCAACACCATCCAAAAATACCCCCCTTAGCCAATTACTGAGTACTAAAATTGTTATTAGAGAATTTCTCCTTTAGTATAAGATTTTGGAGCCTTTTAAAATACTAATCCTTCTGAATTAAGTGTTGCTTTATGTTTTCTAAAAAGTTATAATTTGGTATTTCTATGTATTTCTTTTTCTTGAGGATATTCCCTGACAACTAAAACAAATAGCTCATTCCTCTGCTAAGCATAGCACTGATTTTTTCCAGCTTCATTGAGATATAACTGATGTAAACTTGTGTAAGTTTAAGGTGTACAGGGTGATTATTTGATATCTGTTTGTATTGCAGAACAATTAGCAAAAGAAGATTAGTTAACACATCCATCATATCACATACTTACCATTTTTTTGTGTGTGGTGAAAACATGTAAGGTCTATTCTCTTTAAGCTTTATCATCCTGGCAGTGTTAATTACATATTATCCTGAGGAAAGGACTAGATAGAAAAAAAGAAGTGGAAAAATGTAAGTACATTGAGATCCAAATAAAGGAGACAAAGTCTAAAAAGTAAATGGGACATCAGAGATGCCAGAAACAAGCCTAATGTTTACTTAAAAAAAAAAGCCTTTTCTCAAAAGAAGAATCAACAAGTCATTAAGTCATAGGGTGAATTCCATTTTGGGCCAAGTCTAGGCCTATGGATTTGCCTTGAGAATAAGGAAGAGGAACAGATCTAACTCAGACTAATTACCTAATACATATCGTGTATTGTGGTTGGCGCTTCATGGTAAAAATTCTACCCCTCGAGGCAAGACGGAGAGAGACCAATTAGGAAGCTACTGAAATAGTCCCTGACAAAAACAATAAGTCAACAAGCAACAGCAACAACAAAAATCCACACAAAATTACAATCTTCTAAATTATGGCAATGGTAGTAAATAACTGATTCCAATTTGATCTAACTTGGTGACTGGTTGCATGTAGAGATTGAAAATGTGGAAACAAGGGTGGGTGAAAGGTTTGGTTTGGAAGACTGAGTGAGAAGAGCTGGCGACCTTAACCCTATGTGAATTTTAAGAGTCAGTGTGGTTTTTGCCATACATTGACATGAATCAGCCATGGATTTACATGTGTTCCCCATCCCGATCCCCCCTCCCGCCTCCTTCCCTATCCCATCCCTCTGGGTCAATGTATGGCAAAAACCACTACAATATTGTAAAGTAATTAGCTTTCAACTAATAAAAATAAATGAAAAAAAAAAAAGAGTCAGTGTTTGTTACCTAGGAAGCAGTGAATTCAGAATTGAACAGATTCAGTTTCAGTTGCCTGTGTGATAGCCATTTGGAGATACCTGGAGTCTAGAAGAGAGATCTTAAATTAAGATATAGTTAAAACTTGGGAAATAAGCAATTCATGAAGAAGAATAAAATGAAGACTGTGGTCCAACATCTAGGAAATATTTTAAAAAAACGAGGCAAAGGAAAGGATCAGTGAAAGAGACTGAGAAAGAGCATGCGGTGATATAAGAGTAGAGGAAGAGGGTAATAAATATTATGTAAGCCAAAGGAAGAGCATTTCAGGAAAGAAATGATCTATAGTGACATTTGAGAGAACATTACACGTAGAGTGATGGGAGCAGAAGCTAGATTTCAATACGATGAGGAGTACATGAGTTGAGAAAAATGGAATAATACTTACTGAAAGCTTATCTGAGAAAGGAATGAGAAAAGGTAAGGGAATTGTTAGATGGAAGCTGTTACGTCAAAAGAATTTTAAAATTTGTTTTTAGCTTTCTTTTTTTTTTTTAGTGGAAAACTGGCATTTTAAAAGGAGAAAAGAAAAAGTCTAAGTTGAGTATGTGGGAGAGGAAGAGATAATCAATGGTTTCCAGAGGAGTGAGAAGGGAATGGAATTCAAAACACAGGCTGAATGATGTATCTTACTTAATCTGAGACTGGAAGAAAAGAGAGAATAAATGGTTGGTAAATGTGGATACTAACAGCTTGTAGGTAGAAAGTCAGGAAACTGAAAGTTTTTTTTTCCTAATGAAGTATAATGCTGAGAAGGATGAAGAATATTTCAAATAGTTTCAAAGATGGTGACAGACTGACTTGTCAACTTAAGTCTTCACCTTCCCCTGCATCCATACATTTGCAATGTCACTGATGAACCTAAAAGGTACATTGCCACACCTTGATTTTTGACTTGGCCAGGTTTGGCCTTGTAACTTGTTTTAACCAAGAGAATGGGGCATACATAAGTTACAATACGCCTGTTCTGACCCTATAATTTAAGAGGACTCACATCCTTGTGCTTGCCCTCCTCTCTGTCTGCAATGACCATGAGAATGTCCCAGGATAGCTGTTGACCCTTTAACGTAGGCACTGGAAGGAAACACATGGGCAGAACACCTCCAACAGCTCTAGTGTTGAAGTAGAGACACCCAGCCAACCCAGAGATTTGTGGGAATAACCTGAAGGCACCAAGTTTAGACAGTGATTGTTACACATAATTATGGTGGCAGTATTTAACACATCCAAGGGATTGACCCAAGGTAAGTTGACGGATATCTGTAATTTACTCCAAATGAGTTTAGGAAGAGAGGAATTAGAAAAGAAATTTAAAGGAGGGCATTGAGGCTCAGGAGAACCTAAAATACTTGCCCATTGTTATAGACAAATTCTGAAACTAATATCAGAACTCAGGACTATCTGTTTTCAATGTCAAGTTCTTTTTGCTATAAGTCTGTATGCCAGAGAAGGACAGTCTAGGAGTCAACTTCACATACCTGAAGAATTCTGGATGGAGGTGACCTTGGGTTTGCATGAAAATTTCCAGGCACCAGGAACCAAAACTTCTATTCTAAGGCTGGAAACATATGAAAAAGTCATTTTATATAATATACTGGCTTTCTAGGGGAACTCTAAATTCCCCTTTGAGTGTGATTTTTTTTCTAAAAAAAAAAAGAGGGTAGTATGAGAGCATCTGAAAGAATTTACCACTAGACAGGTATGGATTTGAATCCAGATACATAACTGACTTGCTACGTGAATTCACTTAAACCTCTCTGCACTTAACATTTCGAATGGACAAAACTTACATTGTTGGTTTTCTAAGGGGATTTCTAAAGTTAGACAACTTTCCCATAGTAGTTACTCAAAGAAGTTTAGCTCCCCCCTGCTTCTAATAACAAGAGCACTACCATTTATATGCATACATACTAATCAACAAGGACAACAACAACCACAGCAAAACAGGCTTCTTTCAAACTAATTCTTCAGAAGATATTATGTAACAAATAGTTTTTTCAAGAACAACAAAAGGATCCTGCCTACTTGCCCTACTGTAAATATGTGAATTTGTCCCAACTCTTCCCTTTCATTTTGTTGCTCTAAATGTATGTTTCAGTGCAGTTCAGTTCAGTCACTCAGTCGTGTCTGACTCTTTGGCATCTAATGGACCTGCAGCATGCCAGGCTTCCCTGTCCATCACCAACTCCAGAGCTTACTCAAACTCATGTCCATCGAGTCGGTGATGTCATCCTCTACCATTGCTTTCTCCTCCCACCTTCAATCTTTCCCAGCATCAGGGACTTTCCCAGTGAGTCAGTTCTTCGCATCACATGGCCAAAGTATTGGAGTTTCAGTTTTGGCATCAGTCCTTCCAATGAATATTCAGGACTAATTTCTTTAGGATAGACTGGTTGAATCTCCTTGCTGTCCAAGGGACTCTCAAGAGTCTTATCCAACACCACAGTTCAAAAGCATCAATTCTTTGGTGCTTAGCATGCTTTATAGTCGAACTCTCATATCCTTTATGACTATGGGAAAAACCATAGCTTTGACTAGATGGACCTTTGTTGGCAAAGTAATGTCTCTGCTTTTTAACATGCTATCTAGATTGGTCATAGCTTTTCTTCCAAGGAACAAGTATCTTTTAATTTCAAGGCTGCAGTCATCATCTGCAGTGATTTTGGAGCCCAAGAAAATAAAGTCTGTCACTGTTTTCATTGTTTCCCCATCTATTTGCCATGAAGTGATGGGACCAGACTTACAATTATACAATGGAAGTAAGAAATAGATTCAAGGAATTAGATCTGATAGACAGAGTGCCTGAAGAACTATGGATAGAGGTTCATGACATTGTATAGGAGGTGGTGATCAAGACCATCCCCAAGAAAAAGAAATGCAAAAAGGCAAAATGGTTGTCTGAGGAGGTCTTACAAATAGCTGTGAAAAGAAGAGAAGTGAAAGGCAAAGGAGAAAAGGAAAGATAAACCCATTTGAATGCAGAGTTCCAAAGAATAGCAAGGAGAGATAAGAAAGCCTTCCTCAGTGATCAATGCAAAGAAATAGAGGAAAACAAAAGAATGGGAAAAGACTAGAGATCTCTTCAAGAAAATTAGAGATACCAAGGAAACATTTCATGCAAAGATGGGCACAATAAAGGACAGAAATGGTATGGACTTAAGAGAAGGAGAAGATATTAAGAACAGGTGGAAATAATACACAGAAGAACTAAACAAAAAAAGATCTTCATGACCCAGATAATCATGATGGTGTGATCACTCACCTAGAGCCAGATATCTTGGAATGCAAAGTCAAGTGGGCCTTAGGAAGCATCACTATGAGCAAAGCTAGTGGAGGTGATGGAATTCCACTTGAGCTATTTCAAATCCTAAACAATGATGCTGTGAAAGTGCTACACTCAATATGTCTGCAAATTTGGAAAACTCAGCAGTGGCCACAGGACTGGAAAAGGTCAGTTTTCATTCCAATCCCAAAGAAAGACAATGCCAAAGAATGCTCAGACTATCTCACAAGCTAGCAAAGTAATGCTCAAAATTCTCCAAGCCAGGCTTCAACAGTATATGAACTGTGAACTTCCAGATGTTCAAGCTGGATTTAGAAAAGGCAGAGGAACCAGAGATCAAATTGCCAACATTCGTTGGATCATGAAAAAGTAAGAGAGTTCCAGAAAAACATCTACTTCTGCTTTATTGACTACATCAAAGCCTTTGACTGTGTGGATCACAACCAACTGTGGAAGATTCTTCATGAGGTGGGAATACGGGATCACCTGGCCTGCCTCTTGAGAAACCTGTATGCAGGTCAGGAAGCAACAGTTAGAATTGGACATGGACCAACAGATTAATTCCAAACCTGGAAAGGAGTATGCCAAAGCTGTATATTGTCACCCTGCTTATTTAACTTATATGCAGAGTACATCATGAGAAATGCTGGTCTGGATGAAGCACAAGCTGGAATCAAGATTTCCGGGAAAAATATCAATAACCTCAGATATGCAGATGACACCACCCTTATGGCAGAAAGCAAAGAACTAAAGAGCCTCTTGATGAAAGTGAAAGAGGAGAGTGAAAGAAGTTGACTTAAAACTCAACATTCAGAAAACTAAGATCATGGCATCTGGTCCCATCACTTCATGGCAAATAGATGGGGAAACAATGGAAACAGTGAGAGACTTTATTTTTGGGGGCTCCAAAATCACTGCAGATGGTGACTGCAGCCATGAAATTAAAAGATGCTTGCTCCTTAGAAGAAAAGTTATGACCAACCTAGACAGCATATTAAAAAGCAGAGACATTCCTTTGCCAACAAAGTTCCATCTAGTCAAAGCTATGGTTTTTCCTGTAGTCATGTATGGATGTGAGAGTTGGACTGTAAAGAAAGCTGAGTGCCAAAGAATTGATGCTTTTGAACTGTGGTGTTGGAGAAGACTCTTGAGAGTCCCTTGGACAGCAAGGAGATCCAACCAGTCAATCTTAAAGGAAATCAGTCCTGAATATTCACTGGAAGGACTGATACTGAAGCTGAAACTCCAATACTTTGGCCACCTAATGCGAAGAACTGACTCACTGGAAAAGACCCTGATGCTGAGAAAGATTGAAGGCAGGAGAAGGCAATGACAGAGGATGAGATGTTGGATGGCATCACTGACTCAATGGACATGCGATGGAGTTGTGATAGACAGGGAGGTGTGGCATGCTGCAGTCCATGGGGTCACAAAGAGTCGGACACATCTGAGCGACTGAACTGAACTGAACTGATGGGACCGGATGCCATGATCTTAGTTTTCTGAATGTTGAGCTTTAAGCCAACTTTTTCACTCTCCTCTTTTACTTTCATCAAGAGGCTCTTTAGTTCTTCTTCACTTTCTGCCATAAGGGTGGTGTCATCTGCATATCTGAGGTTACTGATATTTCTCCCAGCAGTCTTGATTCCAGCTTGTGCTTCATCCAGCCCAGCATTTCGCATGATATACTCTGCATAGAAGTTAAATAAGCGGGGTGACAATATACAGCCTTGATGTACTCCTTTCCCAATTTGGAAGCAGTTTATTGTTCCATGTACAGATTTGCATACAGATTTCTCAGGAGGCAGGTGAGATCGTTTGGGTTTCCCATCTCTTTAAGAATTTTCCACAGTTTTTTTGTGATCCACACAGTCAAAGGCTTCAGCATAGTCAATAAAGCAGAAGTAGATGTTTTTCTGGAACTCTCTTGCTTTTTTGATGATCCAGTGGATGTTGGCAATTTGATCTCCGGTTCCTCTGCCTTTTCTAAATCCAGCTTGAACATCTGGAAGTTCACAGTTCACGTACTGTTGAAGCCTGGCTTGGAGAATTTTGAGCATTACTTTGCTAGCTTGTGAGATGAGTGCAATTGTGTAGTAGTTTGAACATTGTTTGGCATTGCCTTTCTTTGGGATTGGAATGAAAACTGACCTTTTCCAGTCCTGTGGCCACTGCTGAGTTTTCCAAATTTGCTGGCATATTGAGTGCAGCACTTTCACAGCATCATTGTTTAGGATTTGAAATAGCTCAACTGGAATTCCATCACCTCCACTAGCTTTGCTCATAGTGATGCTTCCTAAGGCCCACTTGACTTCACATTCCAGGATATCTGGCTCTAGGTGAGTGATCACACTGTCATGATTATCTGGGTCATGAAGATCTTTTTTGTATAGTTCTGTGTATTCTTGTCACCTCTTCTTAATATCTTCTGCTTCTGTAAGTCCATACCATTTATGTCCTTTATTGTGCCCATCTTTGCATGAAATGTTTCCTTGGTATCTCTAATTTTCTTGAAGAGATCTCTAGTCTTTCCCATTCTTTTGTTTTCCTCTATTTCTTTGCATTGATCACTGAGGAAGGTTTTCTCATTTCTCCTTGCTATTCTTTGGAACTCTGCATTCAAATGGGTGTATCTTTCCTTTTCTCCTTTGCTTTTTGCTTCTCTTCTTTTCACAGCTATTTGTAAGGCCTTCTCAAACAACCATTTTGCCTTTTTGCATTTCTTTTTCTTGGGGATGGTCTTGATCCCTGTCTCCTGTACAATGTCATGAACCTCTGTCCATAGTTCTTTAGGCACTCTGTCTATCAGATCTAATCTCTTGAATCTATTTGTCACTTCTGCCGTATAATTGTAAGGGATTTGATTTAGGTCATACTTGAATGGTCTAGTGGTTTTCCCTACTTTCTTCAACTTAAGTCTGAGTTTTACAATAAGGAGTTCATGATCTGAGCCACAGTTAGCTCCCAGTCTTGTTTTTGCTGACTGTATCTTTCCTTCTGTATCTTTGGCTGCAAAGAGTATAATCAATCTCATTTTAGTATTGACCATCTGCTAAGGTTCATGTGTATAGTCTTCTCTTGTGTTGTTGGAAAAGAGAGTTTGCGTTCTCTTGTCAAAGCTCTGTTAGCCTTTGACCTGCTTCGTTTTGTACTCCAAGGCCAAATTTGCCTGTTACTCCAGGTATCTCCTGACTTCCTACTTTTGCATTCCAGTTCCCTATAGTGAAAAGACATCTTTCTTGGGTGTTTGTTCTAGAAGGTATTGTAGGTCTTCACAAAATCATTCAACTTCAGCTTCTTCAGCATTACTCATCGGGGCATAGAATTGGATTATTGTGATATTGAAAGGTTTGTCTTGGAAATGAACAGAGATCATTCTGTCACTTTCGAGATTGCATCCAAGTACTGCATTTCAGACTCTTGTTTGCTATGATGACTACTCCATTTCTTCTAAGGAATTCTTGCCCACAGTAGTAGATATAATGGTCATCTGAGTTAAATTCACCCATTCTAGTCCATTTTAGTTTGCTGATTCCTAAAATGTCAGTGTTCACTCTTGCCATCTCCTGTTTGACCACTTCCAATTTGCCTTGATTCATGGACCTAACATTCCAGGTTCCTATGCAATATTGCTCTTTACAGCATCAGACTTTACTTCCATCACCAGTCACATCCACAACTGGGTGTTGTTTTCACTTTGGCTGTGTCTCTTCATTCTTTCTGGAGTCATTTCTCCACTGATCTCCCATGGCATATTGGGCACCTACCAACCTGGGGAGTTCATCTTTCAGTGTCCTAATTTTTTGCCTTTTCATGGTGTTCATGGAGTTCTCAAGGCAAGAATACTGAAGTGGTTTGCCATTCATTTCTCCAGTGGAGCAGAATAAATGTATCTTCACTCTGTTTCCAATTCCACTATCAATTCATGTGTGACTTCCCCTTCTATTCCACAGTATTTTTTATCTAGGCTGGACAAAGGACAATGTGATTCAGGGACTAGGAAATGATCCCATCTCTTCTACCTTCTAAATCCTGTCATAAGCCCAGCCTAAGGGGTGAATTCAAACATTAGGGGATGAAATTGAGAACGAATAAATTTTATTGATCTGTTCTGTCAGCAAATTTCTTTCTCCCTTCAGTTCAGTAGGGGTCATGTTCAGAATAAGTGTAGAAGAATAAATGGTCTCACTCTGTGATCTATTTTCGAAAAATACATCTTTTCTATACACCTCTATTGGAGGAGGAAATGCCAACCCACTCCAGTTTTCTTGCCTGGAGAATCCCATGAACAAAGCAGCCTGGTGGGTTACTGTTCATGGGGTCACAAGGAGTCGGACGTGACTGAGTGGTTAAGCATACTCATCTATTCTCCTGTTTTTTTTTTTCTAAATTAATTAATTTATTTTAATTGGAGGCAAATTACTTTACAATATTGTAGTGGTTTTTGCCATACATTGACATGAATCAGCCATGGGTGTACATGTGTTCCCCGTCCTGAATCCCCTCCCATCTCCCTCCCCATCCCATCCCTGTCTCATGCATCAAACCTGGACTGGTGATGTTTCCAGAAGAGACGGAAAAGTGACAAATTAGTATAATGAACTGTGTGTCAAACATAGAAAATAATAATGATTCTAGGTAGCCTAATGATAATAGTAATAATAATAGCTATTACTTTTTCATATTCTCACAGTGTATCAGACATTCTCTAAGGGATTTATATGTGTTAATTCATTGAATCCTTATACTCACCCTATTGACTAGGCACTAGTATTCTTATTTTACAGGAAGCAAAACTGTCTCCAACTATAATAGTGGATTCATCCATTTCTCATAGCTCTGTCTGTTTTTGCCTGATGTATTACGGTGCTCTGTTATTAGCTACAAACCCTTTAAGGATTGTTATATCTTCTTGGAGAACTGACCAGTTTATCATTATGCAAAATTTTCTTTGTTCCTGATGACTTTCCTTGCTCTGAAGTTTGCTCTTTCTGAAATTAATATAGATGTTCTTGTTTTCTTTTCATTAGTGTTAAAATGGTATCTCTTTCATCACCCCTTTACATTTAATCCATATGTATCTTTATATTTAAAATAGGTTTCATGTAGAGAATATTTAGCTGAATCTTTTTTTTTTTTTTTTGGTCTATTCTGACTGGTTTTGAAAATCTTTTTAAATTTGTGTATATAAAACATTGATGCTTAGAGTCATTACTAATATAGTTGGATTAGTATGTACCATATTTGTTACTGGTTTATGTTTGTTGTCCTTATTATTACTCCTATTTTTGTCTTCCATACTTTCTCTGCTCTTTGTGGTTTTAATCAAGCATTTAATATAATTCCATTTTCTCTCCTTTCTTAGAAAATCAATTATACATGTTTAAAAATTTTAATAGTTGCCTTAGAGTTTGAAATATACATTTACAACTAATCCAAGTCCACTTTTAAATAATGCTATACCCTTTTAGGACTCAGTTCAGTTCAGTCGCTCAGTCGTGTCTTACTCTTTGTGACCCCATGGACTGCAGCACACCAGGCCTCCGTGACTAGTGTGAGTAACTTACAGTAACAAAATAATTCTAATTCCTCCCTCCTTTACCCTTACCTTGAGTCATTGTTGTCATTCATTTCACTTATTTATAAGGGCACATATTAAATAAATTCAAATACATTGCTTCTATCATTTGAACAAACTGTTATCTGAGATCAGTTAACAAAAAGAAAAGTTGTGATTTTGCCTTCGTTTATTCATTGTCTCCTTCTCTTCCTTTCCTTATGTAAATCCAGCTCTCTTTCTTAAATAACTCTGCCCTCTGAAGAACTACATTCAACATTTCTTGCAAGGCCAGTCTACTGGCAACAAATTCCTTAATTTTCATTTTTCTGAAGAAGTCTTTATTTCTCCTTTACTTTTGAAGGACAGTTTCGCAAGGTATAGAATTGTAGGTTTGTTTTAAATCTCAGAATTTGTTTCATACTCTTCTTGCTTGCATTGTTTCTGAGGAGAAGTCATGTGTAAGTATTATCATTACTCTTCCATAAGTAATGTTTCTTTTTCCGCTAGATACTTACAAAGGCTTTATCTTTGATTTTCTGATGTTTGGATATGCCTAGATTTAGGTTTATGGCTTTTTTTTTGTTGTTGTTTGTTTGTTTTTTGTTATTTATCATATTGCTTGGTGATCTTTGAGCTTGCAAGATCTGTTGTTTGGTATTTGACATTAACTTGGAGGAGATTCTCAGTCATTATTGTTCCAAATTTCCTTCTTTCTTCCTTCCTTTCTTCTCCTTGTGGCCTTTCTACTATGCATATATTACCCTTGTTATAGTTTTCCCACAGTACTTGGATATTTTGCTGTTTTTTCCCCTTTGTTTTGTTTGCTCTTTAGTTTTGGAGATTTTTATATCCCCAAACTCAAAGATTCTTTCCTTAGCTGTATTCAGTCTTCTAATAATCCTATCTAAGGCTTTTTAAATTTCTGTTAGTGTTTTTTGGTCCCTAGCATTTCTTTTTGTTTTTTCTTAGAATTTCCATATCTCGGCTTACATTGCTCATGTTTTTGTATGCTGTTTACTTTAAATATTACTTAACATATCAATCATAATTTTTAAATTCCTAGTCTGATATTTCCTATTTATCTGTCATATCTGATTCTGGTTCTGATACTTTCTCTGGCTCTTTTCTTTCTGGTTTTTAGTATGTCTTATGGTTTTTCTTGATAGCCAGACATAATGTCCAAGGTAAACTGTACTTCTGTAAATAGGCCTTTAGTAATGTGGTGGTGGGGCATAGAGGAAGGGAAGCATTCTATATTTCTATGACTATGTCTTAGTCTTTTGGTGGACCTTCACGTTTGGATGATGGACTTCAGAAGTGCTGCTTTTTGGGTGTTTCCCTTCTCTTAGGAAGATTAGTCTCTGAAAAATCCTAGCAGGTTAAGTTCTACTAAAATGGTTTCTCAGAAAGACAAACTTTGTTAAGAAAAACAGAACAGAAATGTTCTGGTGCATTTTTAAAATGATTCCTTTCCCCCTATACCTGCAGGAAGCACAAGAAGATTTTTCTCTGATATTCACTGTGAGGACCTGGTAGAGTTCCTAGATGTAAAACATATAAAAACGTGGGGGTCTTATTATGTAGCCCCTTGGAATTTTTAACTCTCAGAGTTGTCTACTTAGAGCCTCTAGTAATTTATCAACCTCAGTTTAGGTTTTTCTATTCTTGCTCTGGTTCCCATAGAGGTTCCTGGCTATGAGTTTCTTCTGAGTTATGATTTTCTGTATCTGCCTTTCTGTATTTTTTGTGGAATTGTTTGCCCTATTATTTACTTAAAAGTGGCAGCTCCTTTTATTACAAATACATGTACTTTAAATGGCCTACCAGCACATTTCATAAAAGTTTGTAAGAACGTAACCCATGTGTTTTCATTTTGAAGGTTCAGCATTAATCATAGAATTTCACTTACTTTTACCTTCTAACATAATTCGGGTATGATTTAAGTGGAGAAATTATTACATCTTTTATTAGGGCAAATAGTTCTAAGTTTTTCACTACTAGTAACAGTTATAATTATCTGACTCTTCTATAATACCCTAAAACATGACTATATGTTTCCTGAAGTTTATGACTGGTAGTCTATTCTACAAAAGCTATATTAAAAATGGCATTAGCTTTCTAGACTACTTATAGAAATAATCTACTTTAGAAAATTTAGCTTTAATTATAAAAATTTTTCCAAAATGATACTTCCATAAGAAATGTTTCTAGCTACCTTAAATTTATGAGTATGAGATGATTGTGTATGTGCATACATGTACTTGCATGGTTGTGCAACTGTGTACATGCTCCTGTATGCCCATATGTAGAGTCACAGATTAAGTCTGATTTTAAGAGAAGCATCCACTTGCAAATAAACAAGCATGCATGTAAAGCATAACATTTTATGAAGATGTGCTTCAGTTTAGTTCAGTTCAGTTGCTCAGTTGTGTCCAATTCTTTGCGACCCCATGAATCGGAGCACGCCAGGCCTCCCTGTCCATCACCAACTCCTGGAGTCTACCCAAACTCATGCCCATCGAGTCGGTGATGCCATCCAGCCATCTCATTCTCTGTCATCCCCTTCTCCTCCTGCCCCCAATCCCTCCCAGCATCAGGGTCTTTTCCAATGAGTCAACTCTTTGCATGAGGTGGCCAAAGTATTGGAGTTGTGCTTACACAGAGCTAAAAAATGTAACAACTTTCTGATCATGCCTTCCTCCCCTTCAGTTCTTAAAATTTTCTTTTTTATTTTTTAAACTTATTTATTTTAGTTATTCTTGTTCAGTCACTCAGTTGATTCAGACTCTACAATCCCATGGACTGCAGCATGCCAGGGTGTCCTTCACTATCTCCCAGAGTCTGCTCAAACTCATGTCCATTGAGTCAATGATGTCATCCAACCATCTCATCCTCTGTCACCCCCTTCTCCTTTGCCCTCAATCTTTCCCAGCATCAGAGTCTTTTCCAATGAGTTGGCTCTTTGCATCAGGTGGCCAAAGTATTTATTTTTAATTGGAGGATAGCTGCTTTACAATATTGTGTTGGTTTCTGCCATACATCATTGTGATATACATATGATAGTATATCATAGCTATAGGTATACATATGTCCTCTTCCTCTTGAACCTCCCTTCCACCTCCCACCCCATCCCACCCCTCTAGGTTGTCACAGAGTACCAGGTTTGAGCTCCCTGAGTCATACATCAAATTCCCACTGGCTATCTATTTTATATATGGTAGTGTATATGTTTCCATGTTAGCCTCTCCATTCATCCTACTCTCTACTTCCAACAGACTATGTCCATAAGTCTGTTCTCTGTGTCTCCATTGCTGCCCTGCAAATAGGTTCATCAGTACCATCTTTCTAGATTCCATATATATGTGTTAATATATATTTTTTTCTTTTTCTGACTTACTTCACTCTGTATAATAGGCTCTAGGTTCATCCACCTCATTAGAACTGACTCAAATGCATTCCTTTTTATGGCTGAGTAGTATTCCATTGTATATATGTACCACAGCTTCTTTATCCATTCATCTGTCAATGGACATCTAGATTGCTTCCATGTCCTAGCTATTGTAAATAGTGCTGCAATGAACACTGGGGTACACATGTCTTTTTCGATTATGGCTTTCTCAGAGTATACGTCCATTGGTGGGACTGTTGGGTGATATGTTAGTGTTATTCCTAGTTTTTTAAGGAACCCTGATACTGGTCTCAATAGTGACTGTATCAATTTATATTCCCACCAGCATAGTGTAAGAGGGTTCCCTTTTCTCCATACCCTCTCCAGCATTTATTGTTTGTAGATTTTTTTTATGATGACCATTCTGACCAGTGTGAGGTGATATCTCATTGTAGTTTTGATTTGCATTTCTCTAATAATCAGCTCTTTTTTTAGATCAAATTGTACCTCCTTTCAGAAGTCACCAGTCACTACATCTAGAGTATCCCCCATACCCTACCACATTCCTTGAACATTTTTTTCCTGTAATCCATTTCTGCTAAATGGTACATAATAGGTACTCAATAAATATTCATTGCATGAATTAGTATCTGCTATTCACAGATGAAATTTAGCAGACAGAGCTCTCATCCAGTATTTCTTAAACTTAGCTGCGGATCAAAAATTACCCAGGAAACTTTAAAAAGAATCTTAGTTATCAGGAACTCAGTTCTGGAGATTCCACTCAATAGGCCTGCTTTGCTTATTGCTGTTTTCCTAGCACAGCAAGTGGCATATAGCTAGAGTTCAAGTAAGTATTGTTCTAATCATTACCATATTATTATGAGTGTTTTACTTATAGTGACTTTCAGTCTGGTTTTATGCCTCCTGTTGCTACTCTGTCTCCATGTTCTCATAGCCTTCCATTTCCTTTTCCATCTCATTCATGGAATGCTTTTGTGAAATAGCAAAACTGAAGATGACACCACCCTGCATGAAAAGGCTCATCATTCCCTATGTTCTTCAGGATAAAACCCAAAGTCGATATGCAGTGAGTGGGACATTCTACAAACTGACTCCAGCCTATGCCTACATTTCTATCCTTTCCAGCACTGAACTTCTCCCAGTATACCAGGCCTTTGCATATGCTATTTCATAGGTCTAGAGTGTTTTCCAATTTTCTATGTCGAATCTTTTTGTTTACTTTAACACAAAAATCTAATATTACTTCCCCCAGGAAGCCCTTCCTGAATTTCCTAGGCTTAGTTAGCACTCAGAACAAAATGTGGCATATATTTAGAACATAAAGGCAAGTATTATTATCTAGCTATAGTATCTGGAGAAGGCAATGACAACCCACTCCAGTACTCTTGCCTGGAAAATCCCATGGACGGAGGAGCCTGGTAGGCTGCAGTCCATGGGGTCTCTAAGAGTCGGACATGACTGAGCGACTTCACTTTCACTTTTCACTTTCATGCATTGGAGAAGGAAATGGCAACCCACTCCAGTGTTCTTGCCTGGAGAATTTCAGGGACTGGGGAGCCTGGTGGGCTGCAGTCCATGGGGTTGCACAGAGTCGGACACGACTGAAGCAACTTAGCAGCAGCAGCAGTCATAATATCAGTTGTGGTTATTTTGAAGATTTGTTTTGTCAACTGCAAATTGGCACTTACCAAGGGCATTGCCAATGACTGAACAACAAAGGCATTTGCCATCTGCCTCTACAAAGACTGAACCCCATGCTGCTATAGCTGCTGACCTTCAACACCCCCTGAGGGAGTTCAGGGTGGAGTGAGGCACTCTGTGCTCCAGGGAATCTGGTGGGACAGGTCTTTAGATAGTTGGATGTTTTTAGGAACAGATTTTATGATCTCAATCCTTGCATCTCCTCATATCTAGAGAAGCACTAAATCCCTTCATGGTGACATCAGATCCTCATGACTAACAAAAAACCTTTTGTAAAATGAGTGCTTCATGGTATTGAACTCCCCCTTCATACAAAACCTTATATATTGGTTTCCCCCACTGCTGTTTGGGCTTCCCTGATAGCTCAGTTGGTATAGAATCCGCCTGCAATGCAGGAGACCTCAGTTTGATTCCTGAGTCTGGAAGATCTGCTGGAGAAGGGGTAGGCTACCACTCCAGTATTCATGGGCTTCCCTTGTGGCTCATCTGGTAAAGAATCTGCCTGCAATGCAGGAGAGATGGGTTTGATCCCTGGGTTGGGAAGATCCCCTGGAGAAGGGAAAGGTTACCCACTCCAGTATTCTGGTCTGGAGAATCCCATGGACTGTATAGCCCATGGGGTCGCAAAGAGTCGGACATGACCGAGCGACTTTCACTTCACTGCCACTTTGGAGCAGTGTCTCAGAGCTCTCTGAGGTGCTGTCTCCAGGCTGCAGTCCTCATTTTGCCCCAAGTAAAAGAATTTGCAACTCTCAAGTTGTGTGTCTTTTTAGTCAACAGTTTATTTTCTAAAATGAGAAACAAAAGGCAAAAGCTTTGAGTGAAACTAAGGTAAAACTGTAGCTACTAAGCAAATGAATTTTCTTTGCCATTTTATCTTTCTACTGATTCTCCAAGGATAAGATAAAAATTTGAGGAGATACTTCTCTCAGAGAAAATCTCTGTGTCCTTCAGTTCAGTCTGTTGTCAGAAGCAGCATCATGATATATCATTTCATTTGAGGATTAAAATAGAGTTTTTGAAAGGATTCCTGAATATCTGTGGCCTTGATACAAAGCAGCACATTCCCCATGGAGCAGAATGCTAGGGGAACAACTTTCCCTGAAACAATGTAGGTTTGAGTCACAATTCTTTTGCTTAGTAGCTGGGCAAGTCATCTTATATCTCTAAGCCTCTGTTTTCTCATCTGAAATATTAGAATAGTGAGTAAATAACTCTCCTACCTGCTTGAGGAGGATTTTGTTTTCACCCTCCAAGTTCTCCAGTTTGAATCCTATTTTGGAGGCTTTTTTTCCCCAAAGGTAGTCTGATAAAGGTTGGATCATAAAAAACTTTTTATGGCTTAAAGTTACAAGAAAATCCCCGGGGATTGGGGAATTATATTCATTGCAGTCATCTGAAAAATTTTCCAAGCAAAGGAAGTAGAATGTATACCTTGGTTGGACTTACATATGGCCTGATGCAGCATGTGTAAGCCCAAGCATTTTCAAGACTTATCATTATTTCAGAAAAAAAAATATATATATATATATGTGTGTGTGTGTGTGTGTATCTATATATGATTTAAAAAATCTATCTAAAAATATTCCTATTTTTGTGTAAATATAGAAATGCTTCCTAGTCCAAATTTTAAAGTTAATTTAATATTCTAGGAGGTTGCTGCATGTATATCTTTGAAGGTCATGTCTAGGCATACAAGTATGAGAGGCCTGGTGATAGAGAAGAAAAGGGATTTGTGTAGTTATCTTGGGCTGGATTTTGGCAAATTGTGTGTGTTTAGACTGTGTGGTATGTTTTTTCTTGCTCATTCACTTGTATCAATTCCTTTTACAGCATCTAAATAGGTCTTCCCTTTGCCCTTAATTGGAGAAGGAAGAAGTAACATGCTAAGTCTTTTGTTTTCTTAGGTGCAGAATGCTGTATGTTTTATCAAATTAGGTTTTATAGCTGGTTTTTTGATATGAAAAATCAACATGAATCTTTGTCTCTTTGGAGTCTGAGATTTAAAATACTAACCTTCAAAGTGAAGGCATTTGTTGGCTAAGACTAGGGACTACTGGGATAATTTTCCCAATTTTCCATGCCCCCCTCACATTGCCTCCCAATTTTCCATGCCCCACTACTGCCCTGAGTGGCAGAACAGAGAAGTTTGATAAAGCTATTTTTCAGTATCAAGATTCCAAAATATAAATGCTGATATTCACCATACAAAGACTTGCCACTTATCTACCGTTAAAGCAAAGACCAACTGCCACCCATGAAAGAACTTGGTAAAAGTGTATAAAATCTTCTTAAATTAAAAAACGAGTCATCCATTTCACCTTCTCAGGGTCAGGGCAAAGCAGTTCTCAGGGAGGCATTTGGTCTTCAAATAGTGTTCTAAGTGGACCTATCTCTACTAGTGGTGCCAAAGTCTCCACCTCAGTGAGGGCATGGGATACAAAATTAATAAACAGAAATATCAGGGAGAATCTTCATCAGCACTAATGAAATGAAGGGTTTCTTTCTTGGAATCGCCCTTTCAAATTTGCATGCAGCAAGCAACTGCTGGGCCCTGGAGCTGACTGGCTCTGAAATGTTCTGCATATTCAGTAGCACATGTTCCTATGTGCAGCTCAGGGAAGCAGGTGTGCCCGTCTCTATATGGTAACCAGCCATCTGTTAGGTACATTTTTGGACATAGTGTGAGGAGGCAGCTACAGGATGGCTGATCGCCTTGCTGATTGGAGTACTGTGCTTCTGCTCTTTGACTGTGTCTGAGGGACTTTTAGTCATGCTGGACTAAGTTTGCTGCTGAGGTGTGACTCTTTGTCCTGTTGCTTCCTCATGGCCTGTCAAGATGTTCGTTTGAGGACTGTGAAAAGACTCTACAGATTCCCAGATGAGCTTTTCAAATGTGGCCTATTTGCAAAGGTGAAACTTCTCATCCCATAAACAGAGCATTAGGTGGAATGGTTGAAAAATGAATAAAACTTGTCCGTGCAGACTTAAGTCTTCGTTCCCTTCCCTAAATGCTGTTCGAGGGTCATTCCTCCCAGGAACTGCCATTTTCTTATTCTTTTATCCTTGTTTTCTTGTTTCTTTGTTCCCCATGACAAAACCAGGGGTCCAGATAATAGGGGATGTGGAGCAATATAGAAATGCTAGGTTAAGTGTGCATCCTGATTTCTCTTGGCATAGATGTAAGATCCGGAACCAGGCCCAACTATTTGCTAGTCTAAGTAAACTTCACATGGTAACATTCCACAGAGCTTTAAGAAGCAGTCTGGGTAGAAAAAAAATAAAAGGTTTTATTTCTAATTAAAACTAAAATAATTCCACCTTACCTTCAAGGTTCTGGTTTGTTTGTCTGTATAGTTTAAAAGATTGCCAAGCCACTTCAGGCCTGGGTTAATGTACCAGTTTTTACTGACTTTCCCCAACCCCTGGCAAGTGAAGTCACCTTCATCAGTAGCACTACTGGTATGATTGACTCTTGAACATGCAAGGTTGGGAGTGCCAACTTTCCAGACAATGAAAAATCCAAGTATAATTTAGAACAGCAAATGTACACATATTTTAAAATTAATCTTTATATAAGACTGTTTCAGAAGATTGGTGCTATTCAGATATCAATAGAAATGCCCAATACAATGGAGAGAAAAAGAAAAAAATAACCAGAAAAAAAATTGAAGTATAACAGAACATAGATGAAGTGCTAACACACAAAAATTCAAAATGGAATTCATTGTGGTTCTACCCCATGATGTTACAGCAACATTGTCATTATAGGTACAGATTCCTGTATGTAGGAATGTATTCATTCCTTACAACTACATCTTATGACAACAAATGATTAGTAGAATATTCCCTCTCTTTATTCAGCATTCCTTTTAGCTAGGGAAGAATACCACATCTATACACATTAATTATTATCAATTTGGAGGAAAAAAACCTAGTTTAATCTATCAGTAGTAAATAATAATTGCAAATATGCATATGCCCAATAATGGAACACCTAAATACTAAAAAAATGAAATAGTAACAGATCTGAAGGGAGAAAAAGACAGAAACACAGTAATAGTATACCCCACTTTTAACAATGAATAGATCATCCAGAAAGAAAGTCAACAAAGAAACATTGGATATGAACCATACTTAAGACCAAATGGAACAGATATATAAAGAACATTGTGTTCAACAGCAGCAAAATGCACATTCTTTTTAGTGCCCATGGAACATTCTCCAGCAGAGGGATCAATGAAAAGTCATAAACAAGACTTAGCAAGTTTAAGAAGATTGAAATCACACCAAATATGTTTTCTAACCACAATGGTATTAAACTAGAAATCAACAATAGGTGGAAAGCTGGAAAATACACAGATATGTGGAAATTAAACAACACGTAGCTGAACCAAAGGGCCAAAGACAAAATCAAATGGGAAATGAAGAAATATCTTAAAACAAATTAAAATAGAAGCACAACATATCAAAACCTATGGAATGCTGCATAAGCAATTCTAAGAGGGGATTTTTATAACAATAAATGCCTATGTTAAGAAAGATCTCAAATAAACAACCAACTTTATACCTCAAGGAAACTAAAAAACAAAAAAAAAACCACCTAAATCCAAATTTAACAGGAGGAAAGAAATAAGATCAGAACATAAATAAATGAGAGAGCACAAAAGTAATAGAAAAAATCAACAAAACTAAGAGCTGGTTTTTTGAAAGAATAAACAAAATTGACAAGCCTTTAGCTAGGTTAACTCCAAAAAAAAGAAAGAAAAGAAACAAGTAAATAAAATCAGAAATAAAAGAGGAGACATTACAACTGATACACAGAATTACAAAGGATTCTAAGAGATCAATATGAAGAATTATACACCAATGAAGAAATAGATAAATTCCTAGAGACATATGACTCAGTACGAGTTTTTTCTACGATGCAGAAGTAGAAAATCTGAACAGAGCAATGTGAGGTGACTGAATCAGTAATCAAAACTCCCAAAAAAGAAGCCCAGGACCAGATGGTTTCACTGGTGAGTTCTACCAAAAGTTATGGAATAACTAACACCAATCCTGCACAATTCTTCCCCAAAAAGAGAAGAAATCACTCTCAAACTTATTTCATAAAGTGAGCATCAGCCTGATACCAAACCCAAATATGAATACTAAAACCAAAAAAAAAAGAACTATAGACCAGTATTTCTAATGAATGTATATGCAAAAATTCTTGACAAAACGTTAGCAAAGTGAATTCAGCAGCACATTAAAAAGATTGTAAATCATGATTAAGTGAGACTTATCCATGAAGCAAAGATGCTTCAATATATGCAAATCAATAAATGTGGCACCACATTAGTAGAATGAAAGATAGAAATCATATGATTGTCTCAATAGCTACAGAAAAAATATTTGACAAATTGCAACATCTTTTCATGATAAAAATGCTCAACAAATTAGGTATAGAAGGAATGTACCTCAGTATGATAAAGGCCATATATGACAAACCCACAGCCAACATCATACTCAGTGGTGAAAAGTTGAAATCTTTTCCTCTAAGATCAGGAACAAGACAAGACTGTCCACTCTCACCACTCCTGTTTAAAATAATACTGGAAATACTAGCCAGACCAATTAGGGAATTATTAGAAATAAAAGGCATCAAAAACAGGAAAGGAAAAAGTAAAATTGTTTTTCTTTGTAGATTTTATTATCTTATATATGAAAGTGAAAAGTGAAAGTGAAAGTTGCTCAGTTGTGTCCAACTCTTTGTGACCCCATGGACTGTACAGTCCATGGAATTCTCCAGGCCAGAATACTGGAGTGGGTAGCCCTTCCTTCTCCAGGGGATCTTCCCAATCCAGGGATCGAACCCAGGTCTCCTGAATTGCAGGTGGATTCTTTACCAGCTGAACCACAAGGGAAGTCCAAGAATACTGGAGTGGGTAGCCTATCCTTCTACATTAATATTCCTGACCCAAAAATAGAACCGGGGTCTCCTGCATTTCAGGAGGATCTTCAGTCAGTCACTTCAGTCACTCAGTTGTGTCTGACTCTTTGCAACCTGGTTGACTGCAGCAAGCCAGGCCTCCCTGTCCATCACCAACTCCTGTAGTTTACCCAAACCCATCTTCACTGAGTTGGTGTTGTCATCCAACCATCTCATCCTCTGTCATCCACTTCTCCTCCTGCCTTCAATCTTTTCCAGCATCAGGGTCTTTTCCAATGAGTCAGCTCTTTGCATCAGGTGGCCAAAGTATTGGAGCTTTTTGTATATATAAAATTCTAAAACTCAACCAAAAACCACTAATAATTATGTTCAGTATAGTTGCAGGATACAAAAGCAACATACACAAAATTAGTTATATTCATATACATTAATAACAAAACATTTGAAAAAGAAATGAATGAAACAATCTAATTCACAATAACATCAAAAAAGTAAAATACTTATAAATAAATTTAATTGAGGAGGTGAAAGATCTGTACACTAAAAACTCAAAGACTTTGATACAATTTAATAAGACAAGTGGATAAATATCATATTCATGGATCAAAAGAATAATATCATTAAAATGTCAGTACTACCTAAAGTCATCTATAGATTCAATAAAATCTCTATTAATATCTCAAGAGCATTTTTCATATGAATAGAAAAAAATCCTAAAATTTGTATGAGATCACAAAAACCCACGAATAGCAAAAGCAAACTGGAGAAAGAACAAACTAGAGACAAAATACTTCCTGATTTCAAACTATACTACAAAGCTATAGTAATCAAAACAGTATGGTACTGGCACAAAAACAGGCACATAGACCAATGGAAAAGAACAAAGAACCCAAAACTAAGCCACTGTATATACAGTCAACTAACATGGGACATGGAGCTCAGGAATATTCAATTCAAAATGATATTCTCATTCAATAAAGGGTGTTGGAAAACCTGGATAACCAAATGCAGGATAATGAAATTGGACTCTAGCTAGCACCACTGAGAGAAATTAACTCAAAATGGATTAAAGACTTGAAATAAAATTTCTAGAAGAAATTATAAGGGAAGAGTTTCTTGACTTTGATCTTGAAAATGGTTTTCTGTATATGATACCAAAAGTGCAGATAACAAGAACAAAAATAAATACATGGGACTACATCACTAGGGCTTTCCAGGTGGATCAGTGGTAGAGAATCTGCCTGCCAAGCAGGAGATGTGGGTTTGATCCCTGGGTCAGAGGGAGGCCCCTGGAGAAGGAAATGGCAACCCACTCCAGTGTTCTTGCCTAGGAAACCCCATGGACAGAGGAGCCTGGCCAGCTACAGTCCATGGGGTCACAAAGAGTGGGACACTATTTAGTGATTAAACCACCACATCAAACTAGCAAGCTTTTGCACAGCAAAAGAAACAACAAAATGAAAAAGTAACCTACAAAATATGAGAAAAACATTTGCAAATCATATACGCACTAAAATACAAAAAAAAAATCTATATGAAACTCATATAACTCAATAGAAAAAAACAAAAAACAAAAAACTGATTAAAAAATGGCAGAGGAATGGAATAGACACTTTTCCAAAGAATATATATCCGTGACCATCAGGCACATGAAAAGATACTCAACATCACTAATCATCAGGAAAATGAAAATGATAATGAAAATGACAATGAAATAATCATCTCACTCCTGTTAGAAGGCTATCATCAAAAAAGATAAGAATAGCAAGTGTTGAGGAGGATGTGGAAAGTGTAAATTGGTGCAGTCACTATGGAATATAGTATGTACTTTCCTCAAAAAATTAAAAATAAAACAATGTTTGATCCAGCAATCCCATTTTTGGTTATATATCCACAGGAAGTAAAAACAGGATCTCAAAAAGACATCTGTGCCACAAATGTTTATTATTCACAATAGCCAAGATACGGAAATAACCTTGTCCATAAGTGAATTAATGGTTAAAGAAGGTGGTGTAGGCAGTGCATATACTGCCATTTGTGACAACTTGGGTAATATTTGAGGGCATTATGCTAAATGAAATAAATCAAGCAGAGAAAAACAAGTGCTGCATGATGTCACTTAAAAGTAGAATCCAAAAAATGCTGAATTCATATAAATGGAGAGTAGAGTGGTGGTTACCAAGGCCTGGGGAATGAAAACTTCTAGCTGTAAGATTGACAAGTTGAGGGTCTAATGTACATCATGAGGATTATAGCTAATACTAATGTATTATATGCTTGAAAGTTGCTAAGACTGTAAATCTTAAATGTTTTCCCCCACAAAAAAAGAAATGCTAATTGTATAATAGGATGGTATTAGTTAATGCTATGGTTGTAATCATTTACAACATATTACTATATAGTAATATATTAGTGTATCAAATCAGGGTGTCTTACATCTTAAACTTACACACTGTAATATGCCAAATATATCTCAATGAAGCTATAAAATATATAAGTAAATAAAAGGAGTATATGAATCCTGGGGTAAGAATGTTATATAATATGATGGTCCATGCTGGAGAAAGTGCTAGATATCTGGAATTCATTTGTACTCCTAAATTTCCTCAGGCTGGGGTAACATGATTTTCCATCCAACTGTATGTTCATCTGAGTGATGTACAAGGTAGAGGTTAAAGAGAAAGTTATATCTTTGATGAAAAAGGAAAAGAATTGTTTCATTGTTCCCAAGTTTATCCCATGAATAAATAAGATCAATATGTATGTTAAGTTACTGTGGTCCCACTGTATCACTTAATCTCAAGGAGAACAATATATTATATATTTAAGAATTGTTTTTTAGAATAAAGCCTTCTGGTTGACTGACAGAGTAACCATCAAAAAATTCTTTATGTGGGTGGAGGGGCGAAAAGCTCCTACATCTCTTGATCAAAAAGAAAATTTAAAATTTAAAAGAAAATTTAAAATTTAAAATTTAAAATGAGAAAGTTGTTATGAAAAATAAATAACATTATAAGAACATAGTTAAATGTGAGAGGTACTTTCAAATATTGATATTATGAAATAAATTATTAGTCTACAATAACATGTTCCATTCAGTTCAGTTCAGTTGCTCAGTCGTGTCCGACCCTTTGCGACCCCATGAATCGCAGCACGCCATCACAAACTCTCGGAGTCTACCCCATCCAGCCATCTCATCCTTTGTCATCCCCTTCTCCTGCCCCCAATCCCTCCCAGCATCAGGGTCTTTTCCAATGAGTCAACTCTTCCCATGAGGTGGCCAAAGTATTGGAGCTTCAGCTTCAGCATCAATCCTTCCAATGAACACCCAGGACTGATCTCCTTTAGGATGGACTGGTTGGATCTCCTTGCAGTCCAAGGGACTCTCAAGAGTTTCCTCCAACACCACAGTTCAAAAGCATCACTTTTTCGGCACTCAGCTTTCTTCACAGTCCAACTCTCACATCCATACATGACCACTGGAAAAACCATAGCCTTGACTAGACGGACCTTTGTTGGCAAAGTAATGTCTCTGCTTTTTAATATGCTGTCTAGGTTGGTCATAACTTTTCTTCCAAGGAGTAAGCGTCTTTTAATTTCATGGCTGCAGTCACCATCTGCAGTGATTTTGGAGCCCCCCCAAAATAAAATCTGTCACTGTTTCCACTGTTATAACACTGTTACTAACAATAACATGTTAGTTAGGTGAAATGTTTAAGGTAGTTTTAGTTCCTTCTATTGTTACTTATGCAAAGAAGGAGATATTAGTTACAAATACCTGTGTTGATGAAAAAAGAATCATGGAACAAAAGACAGTGTTATGAAATCAATTAAAAAAAGCTGATGCCTAGTTCCAGCTAAACTGTGTGTATATTTAGATACAACTTTGGTAATCTCACTAAGTGTCTATATTTTTCTAAGTAAAATATCAAGAAGGAAGAAATGAGATTGAAAAAAAAATTCCTCTTCTGCAAGATGCATGAAAGTCACAAGGACTGGTATCTTTTCCTGTTTTTAATTCATTTAAAACAGGCTGCCAGATAGACTTAGTGACAAACAGGATGTAATTTGAGAATAATGATGCAAAATGCATGGCTCATGTGGCACATGTCATTTATTCTGTCCTGTGCTTACATAAGCACACTTTTATGCTGATTGACTCTACAAGTTTAATAGTCAGGATATACACTTCGTTACATTTTCTGGATATTTTATTAACAAAAAAATATATCATGCTGATCCAACTTCATATTTCAGAGATCCAGCTGCAGAGTAGATGATGAAGCCACATAAATTATTAGCTCAGTTGAATGCATAAGCAAGCATTTAATCAATAATCAGGTTGCATATCTTAATGGAACTAGTACAATGACTATGATCATAAAAAATATATATCAAACAAATATATATTCTTAATTTATTGTGAAGAGATGGTTAGTACTATTTAGGCTGATATTTTCAAAGATATTTGTGAATTGAAAAAGAGATAAATACCAGAATTTTTCTTTTGCAATTTTTATTTAATCCTCCCTCTATCCTCCAGAAAAAGTCTCCAGATATTAAACATTGTCTCCTTTTAACACAGAAACTCTGTTTACCAGATGGACAGCAGAACCATCCCCAAACCTATCCAACCATGAATTTGTCAAACATAGCAACTAGGAATCTTCTAGAAGAACATCATTGACAGAGACTCGGGGATATAGACTCCTTGTTTGCACTGTTGCATACTTAGACCATGGCTGATTGATATCTGACTAAGAAGGTCAGTTGAATTGTTCAGGAATAGTTTATTCACTACACATGTTCATGCAGTCAGGTTTCAAGGTATTACCTAAACAATCTCAAGGCATTGGCTTAAAGAAGATTTTAACTTATAATTCAGTGGACTTTCCAGGTGGCACTAGTGGTAAAGAACCCACCTGTCAGTGCAGGAGATGTGGGTTTGATCTGTGGAGGAAGATCCCTTGGAGGTAGGCATGGCAATGCACTCCAGTATTCATGCCTGGGGAATCCCATGGACACAGGGGCCTGGTGGACTATGGTTTATAGGATTGCAAAGAGTTGGACATGACTGAAGTGACTTAGCACACGTGCATATCTAATTCAACAAGCCTCTATCATACTACTATATGCCAAAAACTACTTTAGAAATCAAAAGTGGTATTGTGATCATGTTACCTGTCTTCCAGGACCTCATATATAACTTTAGCAAATTATTTAGGAAGACAGATGAATGCTTGCATAGCTAATAGAATGCAGTGCATGCTAAGTCTCTTCAGTCATGTCTGACTCTGTGTGGCTCCTCTGTCCATGGGATTTTTCCAGGCAAGAATACTGGAGTGGGTTGCCATGCCTCCTCCAGGGGATCTTCCCAAACCAGGGATCGAACCTGCATTTAAGTCTCCTGCATTGGCAGGTGGGATCTTTACCACTAGAACCAAATAGAATGCAGGATGATACTCAATAGACTATAAACCAGAGTTATAGAAACCAGAGGATGGGTGTGACAGGACTTGAAAGAAAAGGTAGAATTTGAGTGTGCCTTGAAGGATAGAATTTTCCAGTAGTCACGCATGGATGTGAGAGTTGGACTATAAAGAAAGCTGAGCACCGAAGAATTGATGCTTTTTTTTTTTTTTTTTTCCCTTGGGACAAAGAATATTTTATTCATTCGTTTTTTTTTTTTTTTAAATTTTTTTTAGTTGGAGGCTAATTACTTTACATCATTACAGTAGTTTTTGTTATACATTGATATGAATTAGCCCTGGATTTACATGTATTCCCCATCCCAGTCCCCCCTCCCACCTCCCTCTCCACCCGATCCCTCTGGGTCTTCCCAGTGCACCAGGCCCGAGCACTTGTCTCATGTACCCAACCTGAGCTGGTTATCCGTTTCACCCTAGATAATATACATGTTTCAATGCTGTTCTCCTGAAACATCCCACCCTCTCCTTCTTTTGAACTGTGGTGTTGGAGAAGACTCTTGAGAGTCCCTTGGACTGCAAGGAGATCCAACCAGTCCATCCTAAAGGAGATCAGTTCTGGGTGTTCATTGGAAGAACTGATGCTGAAGCTGAAACTCCAGTACTTTGGCCACCTCATGTGAAGAGCTGACTCATTTGAAAAGACCCTGATGCTGGGAAAGATTGAGGGCAGGAGGAGAAGGGGACAACAAAGAGAATGAGATGGTTGGATGGCATCACCAACTCAATGGACATGAGTTTGGGTAAACTCTGGGAGTTGGTGATGGACAGGGAAGCCTGGCGTGCTGTGGTCCATGGGGTCACAAAGAGTCGGACACAACTGAGTGACTGAACTGAACTGAACTGAAGGGTAGAAAGGATGCAGACTGTAAGAGTTGGCAATGACAGGCATTCCAGGCCGGGTGGTATTCTTCACCTTCCTTGAACAGCAGTCCTTTCTCATTGAAACTGGAAAAAAGGTTTTTGTCAAGGTTAAATGTACATTTGTACATTTAGAGATACTTTCATCATTTTTTCACTTTTAAGAAAAGTAAGCTGACTGCTGCTAGAAATCAGAGTCTTGACATATCTGTTGTTTTCAGGTTGCTGGTTGGACAGCATTGCTGCCTGTATTGTGCGCTTGAATAACTCCAGCTCAAACTAGGAACTGGTCCTCAGCCATGTAGGCAAGAACAGAATAAATGAGGCAGATGTTTTCCTGACTTCTGCTCTTTTGAATCTGCTCTCTGCAGACGGGAGATGTTGTTGGCTTCAAATTATTTAAGTACAGCATTTGTCACTTCTGTAATTCACTTACCACCACCAGAAATGCAATTACTTTAACTGTGAGCCACTTACATCTTAGTCGGTTCTATTGTCTAAAAATACGTCAGCTTTTATTTGCAGAGCTAAGATTGAAATTGTCACTTGGGGCCATTCCAAAACTTTGCTAATTGTGCACTTCAAATAATATTTGACTTAATTTTCCTCTTGGATTTTAAGAAAAATTATTACTCATGTCATGTTTTTCATTTGTAATTATTTTACACTACTTTTTAACAATGAAAATTTGGAATTGGTTAACCTGAAAAGCTACACAACTTCTTTTACTGTTGGGCCTTGACTTACAAATTTAATTTATCTGAATGCTTTCTTTCTTGATGGCTTCCCTGAGGGTTAGAACAGCTTCAGCTTATACTGTGATGGTCATAAGCCAGTAAGTACTGAGTTGACATCCCTATTGTTCAGGTAACTGAGACTCTGAGAACAATATAGCTCTTCAGTGAATTATATCTTTTCCACACTAAATGTGGCCCTGAGAAATTGGATGCACCATTTATGACTGATTAGAAACTTCTAAAGAATGGTTTATTCAGCTTCAAGCTAAACAGGGTGACCTAGAAGAGTTTAGTTCAGGTGATGGTTACCTAGAATAGATTAAAAAATATATATGATGAGAAGGACATTGGGTAGCTTCATCTAAAACATAAGGGCAGGGATTTAATGTTTACTAGGAACATAGGATGGTTTTGATGATTTGAAAGATGAAGGGCATGGAATTCTTTGCTATCTTGGATTATTTTCCAGAGTAAATTAACTTTGGGACGTACTCACTTTGTTGCTTATCTCACCAGCTGTCTCTGTTTTCTTTGCAACTGAGTGTGGGCATATTCTTCACCTTGTTGGCTGGGCCCGGTGCTGACTTGGAGCTTAGCAATGCAGAGTCTGAGAATGCAAATCTTCATTCTATGCCTACTTTGTCAGCCTTTCTATCTTCTTTCAGTTCCTTTAAAATTCTATGCTCTTTCCTGCCTCAGAGAATCTTCACATGCTGTTTCAACTGTCTCTAACTCTCTATCCATCCTTTGCCTGTTCAATGTCTTGTTACTCTCCATGTGTTATGCTGGGCTGTGCTTAGTTGCTCAGTCATGTCTGACTCTTTGTGACCCCACGGACTGTAGCCCACCAGGCTCCTCTGTCCATGGGGATTCTCCAGGCAAGAATACTAGAGTGGGTTGCCATGCCCTCCTCCAGGGGATCTTCCCAACCCAGGTCTCCTGCATTGCAGGCAGATTCTGAACCACCGGGGAAGCTAGAGAATACTGGAGTGGGTAGCCTAACCCTTCTCCAGGGAGTCTTCCCAACCCAGGAATTGAACTGGGGCCTCCTGCATTGCAGGTAGATTTTTTTTTTTTTTAACCATCTGAGCTCCCAGGGGAGCCCAATTTTACCTCTGAAAGTCACATCCTCAGGGAAACAATCTCAGATATCCAGCAGAGGTCAGGTCCACTTTTCTGTGACCCAGAACATCCTGGTAACACTGGCTGAAACTGATAATAAAGTTGCTTTATAATTATTTTTTAAACTTTCCTCCCTGAAATGTATACTCCTTGAATGCAGGGACTGTGATACCTCTGAACCTGCTGTACCCCTGGCTCCCAGCATAATTGCTTATACATGGAGGCCCCTCAGTACCTATTTATTGAATATATGGTACAAATTGAAAGATCTGATATCAATTTTTCTGTTGCAAACATTTTATCTCACAATATATTTTTTTTTCACGATATATTTTCATTGTTTTGCTTGATACGGGGAATGGATTAAGAGTTCTAAGGCAGGTGATGCAATCACTTTACTGTAGGTCTTAGTGGCTGTCAGATTTGATTTGAGTCTTGTCTGTTCCACTTGGGGCTCCCCTGGTGGCTCAGAGGTAAAGAATCTACCTGCCAATGCAGGAGATGCAGGTTTGATTCCTGGGCTGGGAAGATCCCCTGGAGGAGGGCACGGCAACCCACTCCAGTATTCCTGCCTGGAGAATCCCATGGACAGAGGAGCCTGGCAGACTATAGTCCATGGGGTCTCAAAGAGTCAGACACAACTGAAGCGACTTAACACACATGTACACACACTCACTGTTCTACTTAGTCAAGTGACAGTGAAAAATACACTTCATATCCCTATGCTTTCTTTTTTTGCATTTCTAAGATGGGGGTTGGTATCACATCCACAGAGACTGTGTCGGACAGTCTAGATTGTCGTGTTAGGATCTCAGGGAAAGAATGCTAACTGACTTCCTTCCCACTCTCTCTTTCTTTCATCCCAAAGCACCTTTTGGTATGAGACAAGTTAAATGATGCTTAATATTTTATCTTGGTCCTTTGAAGAGCACAAAAACCACATCTAAAAGCATTATTTTTCAAATTAGAAAGAGTATCTGTAATTTCTGCATGTTGCCCTGTTTACCATGAAGACTTGGGACTAACTAATTAATTTACTTTGAGAATTGTCAAATATTAAAATGATGGATTGCATTGAACTATCTCATCAATAACTGACATGGGGAAGCAAAATATTTTGAAATCAATGTCATATACTATGTACAGTCTTTGCTGAATAAAGGAAACCATTTTTAGGTTTCTGATCAAGGAAAGATTTCATGACCTTTGCAAAAGAACACCATATTTATGGCCAGTTATTAATTCAGTAACTAATTATTGTGCATCTACTATATGCCAATCATCGAACATGTAATGCTAACACTGAGTAAGACGCTAGGTCCTCAGTTAATTCTGATGTTAAACAGAGCATAGTAATCACAGAAATAGAGGTGCAAATAGACAAGCTGTATACCAGAGGAGGGACCTTAAAAATAACATTAATTTTGTCATGTGGAAAGAGTGAACTTTACGGAAATGAGGCAAGGTGCACAGAAGCAAGGGGGTAGGTCCCTTCACTAGGGACCTTCACTAGGTCCGTGCATAGATGTATTAGTCATGGTTCTCCAAGAGACAGAAGCAATAGAATATGTACTGTGCACTCACAATCTTGTGTATGATACCTTGCCAAAATGTTCCAGTCTTGTTTATATTCCCCTCCTTGAGGTCAGATTTGGTTTGCAATGGCTGAGTGGATAGGAGCAGAAGCTGGCGGGCCCAGGTGATGGGGTCTGAAGAAGCTGAGAGCCAGTCAGAAATCTGTGGGGATAGATGACGACATTGTTGCTAAGCAGAGATAGAGGCCCACCTGTGGAGCTGCGGTTCAATAGCATGCATTTTCCACTGTTTCCAGTCATGAAAAATTCATTCTTCAGGAGAAAAAGACCACACCAAGTTAATTGACCATTTTTTAGTCATTCACTAGATCACCGCTCACAATTGACTATAGCAGTTTTGACAACAAGGATGCCAGGCACAGCATGCAAAGCTATTGAAATTGTGTGAATTGTGGAGAGAGAGACACTGAGAATTAGGAAACATTTAATTATAGTACAGATTCTACTGCCACCAGGTTTTTTTTTTAGGATGCTGCAGCAATAAACCTATGACATACATTTCCCCCTTCCATTTTATAGAAATGTTCTAGTACTGTGTGTGAGCTGTGAGTATGCGTAGGTGCTCAGTTGTGTCCGACTCTTTCGTGACCCCATGGACTGTAGCTCACCAGGTTCCTCTGTCCATGGGATTTCCCAGGCAAAAATACTGGAGTGGGTTGCCATTTCCTTCTTCAGGGGATCTTCCCAATCCAGGGATCAAACCTGCATCTCTTGCGTCTCCTGAACTGGCAGGCAGATTCTTTACTACTGAATCACCTGGGAAGTCCATTCTAATACTACTCATGGCCTGTTAGAACCAGTATTTCAGCAAAATTTGCCATCACTGTAGCAAATTTTTTACTTAGACAGATGTAGCTATTGTGGGCTTTGACAAGAAAAAAAGACTCACCTATAACCCACTGCATAACTAGTCAGTGCATTTTGTTTTTGCATATTGGCTTTTCATCTTTGTTTGTTGACATATATCTATGTTTTAATAGTTACGGTACACTCATCATTTTGAACTCTGTAGGAGATAAGTCCAAGATCAAGGTACTGGCATGGTTTGTTCCCTCTAAGATTCATGAAGGAAGGATCAGTTCTGGGCCTCTCTCCGTGACTTGCACATGACCACCTTCTCCCTGTGTCTTCACATGGTCTGTTTGTGCTTAGTCACTCTTTCATGCCTGACTCTCTGTGGCCTTGTGGACTGGAACCAGCCAGACTCCTCTATCCATAGGATTCTCCAGACAAGAATACTGGAGTGGGTTTCTGTGCCCTCCTCCAAGGGATCTTCCTGAGCCCAGGGATCAAACCTGCATCTCTTGCATCTCCTGCACTGACAGGCAGGTTCTTTACCTCTGAGCCACCTGGGAAGCCCGTCTGTTATTCTATAGGGGGCTAAATGACAAAGAACCTGCACTGAAGGAAATGAATGTCAAGTGAAAAATGTAAATAATTCATTTCAGGTGGGCTAGACAGAATGAAACTGCTTAGAGTGCACTGTTCTTTTCTGTTCCAGATTTTAAATTCCTGAAAGAAAGAATTTTATTTATTTGGTTTGGATCCTATGCCCACTCCTGGATCAATAACTGTGGCCATGGGATTAGGATCTCATAGTATTAACATGACCACTGGTGGCCTATCATCTCTGCATGTGAGGGCCATCCTCAGACAAAGGAAAATTGTAAGCTGGGGCACAATCCCAAGAAGTGTTTACTATATTATAGGATAATAGAATTTAAGAGACTTAACCAACATCCAACAAAATATGAACTTTAATTTCCTCTTTTCTACTCTACCACATTTGCATTATACTATTGAACTTTCTGTCTGGTAGGAATTTTGACTAATAGTGATTTGCCTTTCTCCAGGAATTTGAAAACCTTATTTCTTGACATAAATTTTATATCTCTAAATTAGCTGCCTTTTAATTTTTTCTCATTCATTTTTGAAATTGACTACCTCAGAATTAATGCTACAAAATTTGCATGTCTCTTCAATTCTAACCCTTAATGAAAAACACTCACACACATATACACGCACAGCCCGCATCTCTCCAGGATTTCTTTGTTTACCTGTTTTTTGTTTAGCCAGGCAATTATCTATGTGCATTTGTGGGCATGATATAATGACTTTGTGGGTGGACAATTCAGTTTGTATCCATCTCCAAGTAGCCCTAAGAACCAGGTAGAAAGATTCTGGAGCTGTTCCTGTTTTGGTTCTTAAACAGGATCAGAGGAAGAAAGATTAAAGAGACTGAGAACAGGGTGAACTAGGTTTCATCTGGTCTGGAGATTATGAAGATAAGAGTCATCTTTTTATGGTTTCAAAGGGCATGAAAAATTTGTACGAAAGGAATTGGTATTAGTTGTTCTTTTTGCAGCAAAACCTCACAATACAAGGAAATGATTTTACATCAAAGCAGGAAAAGTGTTCCTTAGTCACAGGAAGGAACTTCTTGTTTGTTGGTATGGTAAGTTGCAAGAATGGGACACTGAAGGTTATAGGGCATTTGTGCTTCCTGGAGAGCTCTAGAGAAGGGCAAATAATTCTATACTGTACCAACTTGTACTGATTCTACATTGTACCCAAGTCAAGGAAAACAGAAATTTTTTCAGGCTTTTTTACAATCCTTCAACTATGCTATTCCTCTGATAATTTCCAAACGCTACTCCATTAGCAGCAAGTATCACTTAAAAGACTTCTCTGGAAAGAGAGACATTGTAGGCTGTTTGTCAGGTCTTTTGTAGTTTAGTTGTATTTCAAGTCAAGTTAACATTTCCTCAGTGGATATTATCTGTATTCACTTATTTGCACAATGCATACAAAGTAGAGATATTTTTGAATCTACTTATATATCACTTGTTGGGATTAATTAGCATAAAGTTTGAATAAATAAGACCATTTTCTTTCATGGTTCTCCACCCTGCTGATTGCAGTGATTATTAATAACAACAAGGGATTTTAATAGTGGAGGTATCAGTTTAATAATAACTCAGTTCTTTAAAGAGACATAGAATGTCCACAACAGTTCTCTCCCCCTGCCCCAAAGTCATAAAATGACAGAAACAAAGGAATTGTAGTGCAAAGACATTTAAACTATCCTCTAGTGAAGAGCAGAGATGTAACTCTGGGTAGGCCTTGGGCTGGAAATTCTAGTGCCCCCACTAACCAAAAAAATTACAAAATATAATAACAACAGTCTCTTTGAGGAACAAGAGGTCTCCCCTCATCTCTAACATATTCATACGTCTTTCAAAAGGGTTTGAAGGAACTTGCTAATCTTAAGGACCGTGTCACACATCAAAGGAAAGGAAAATGAGAGCTCTTGATGAAGTACTATAAAGGGAGTCTACCATGTGGTCTTTAGAAAGTTGACATTTGGCAGAGCTTGGCTAGACTCTGAGATCTTCAAGGGCAGAGAAGTTACTTGGTTTCCCTCCCCAAAGAGGATTATGGGAATGCAGCGCAATGGTTAAATTATAGACTGAACAAAGCCTACTTTGTGATTTAAGGCTGTAGCTAACAAGGATATATTCATGTTTTCCAAAGGCAAGTGGCTTCATTCACTCATTAGTTTCTAAGTGCTTACTTCTGTGCTGTGCAGTGTGTTAAGAACTAGGAATTCAGTCCTGATTAAGACATTATTTTTGTCCTAGAAGATCTCACACGCTTGGGTTGGACGGATGGGGACTGACTAGTAAACAGGTTGTTAGAATGCAGCTATTCAGGTATTGTCACATGGGAAATATTGTGACAGTCGGATGGAGTGCAGAGAAGGGGCAGGCAAGCACTTTGCTGTGACTGGATTGGGGAAAATGGAGGTGGGCATGGATTTAGAGAATTTGCTATTTCGTATGCTCTGTGTCACAAGTCCTCCCTGTTAGAATGACTAAGAAATATTGAATGAATTTTAATTTTATTTAATGTTCCAATTCTTTTTTTAAGATTTAACTTAAAGTTAATTTTTTGAAATGCACCATTGCAAAAAAGAAAGGAGAAAATTTCCAATTGCTCATTCAATAAGTAATTTCCTACATGAATGAGATGGTGTCAAATGAAACACATTCATTCATTCAAAAAATTACATGTTAATGCCTCAAGAAGAATGTGAGCAAGAATTCACCAGACAGAACTTGGAAAATATTCCACTGAGGCCCACTGAGCTGCCCTTGCCAAGGCGAAGGACAGGTAATTTGCCGTGACTAATTGAAAAACATAAAGAACATTAATATGAAAAACGAAAACATAATCCATGGCATAACAGGCAATGAAACCATTTGCATAACTGATTACTATTCAAGGTAACATGTTCTTCCTCTCAGGAATCTTTTTCTTTGGCCCAGTCTTTCAAAAGGTTTCTAAAGTGACATCACTCGAAAGGTCATGGAAAAGTTGTCTCTGTCTTAGTGTTCAGAGAGTGATACTGGGACACTCATAGTTTGGGAAAAGAATTATTAAAAAAAATATTTAGAGACCTTGTGATGCTATATGTTCCATCTGAACTTCCTGAGACATAATATTAAGAAACAATGATTGTAATATTAGCGAGTTTTAATTTCAAACTTAGTAGCAGGCTATTAGAGGACCTAGGGTTCAATCTTAGCTCCACCCCACGTTAGCTTTGTGTACTTGGACAAGTCACTTATTTCCATGTGATTCTCAATGTCTTTATCAGTAATTTGGAGATAGTAGGATCTCCTCTGCTTACCTTGCAAAGTTGTAAAATACCAAATAAAAGAGCATTGGTGAAAATCTTTAAATGCCATAAAGATTAAACATATTATTAGAAAAATCCTGATTAATTTCTGTGTTGTTAGGTTAGGTCACATCAGCTTATCAAAATGAATTGTTTTGCATATATGCATGTGTGTCTTCAGTCGTTGCTGACTCTTTGCAATCCCATGGACTGTAGCCCACCAGGCTTCTTTGTCCATGGGATTTCCTAGGCAAGAATACTGGAGTGGGTTGCCATTCCCTTCTCCAGGAGATCTTTCCCACCCAGAGATGGAACTTACGTCTCTTGTGTCCTCTGCATTGGCAGGTGGATTTTTTTGAGTGCTGAGTTTCAAGCCAACTTTTTCACTCTCTTCTTTCACCCTCATCAAGAGGCTCTTTAGTTCCTCTTTGCTTTCTGCCATTAGAGTGGTATATCATCTGCATATCTGAGGTTGTTAATATTTCTCCTGGCAATCTTGATTCCAGCTTGTGATTCATCCAGCCTGGCATTTCGCACTGATGTACTCTGCATACAAGTTAAATAAGCAGGGTAAGTATATACAGCCCTGACATACTCCTTTCCCAATTTGGAACCCAGTCCATTGTTCCATGTAAGGTTCTAACTGTTGCTTCTTGACCCACATACAAGTTTCTCAGGAGACAGGTAAGGTGATCTGGTACTCCCATCTTGCTTTAAGAATTTTCCACAGTTTGTTGTGATCCACACAGTCAAAAGCTTTAGCATAGTCAATGAAGCAGAAATAGATGTTTTTTCTGGAATTCCCTTGCTTTCTCCATGATCCAACAAATGTTGGCAATTTGATCTCTGGTTCCTCTGCCTCTTCTAAATCCAGCTTGTACAAGAAATAGTGCTAGATCAAATGAATATTAATACAGGAAAAAAAAGTGAACATCAAGTTTTACCTTGTGCCATACACAAAAATCACCCCAGAATGGATAATAAATGTAAATGGATTCTAAGAGGAACTAAATGTAAACCTTGAAACTCGAAAGTGTCTAGAAGAAAACATAGGAGAAGATCTTTGGGACTCTGAGAGTAGGTAAAAGTTCATAGAATACAAAATGCACAAACATATTTAAAACATGATAAATTTGATGTTAGCAAAATTTAAAGCTTTTGCTGTTTGAAAGATATTTTTGAGAAAATGAAAAGGCAAACCTTGGATTAGAAGAAACTACACACAGCACTTATATCAGACAAAATACTTACATCCAGAATATATAAATGCCTTTTATAATCCCTTAATGAGCAAAAAAAAAAAAAAAAAAAAAAAACTGATACAAATGGGGGAAAGATTTGAATAAATAGTTCATGAAAGAAGATGGCCATGAATGGCCATCAAATGCATGATACAACCCAGGCTGAATTTAGGAGGCACATTGTATGGACTCCATAACAGTCGGGCTGGGAATTGAGGGCATAGGCAGGGAGAGAGGGCAACCCTGCTTCTTCCCATTATCTCTTCCCATACATTTCTCCATTTTCTCTTTTCCTTTTGCTTCTTCTCATCCCTTTGTCTGGAGGAGGAGAGTTTTTGGAGGGCTCAAGTCCAGTGGTCTGTATTTATCCTGTGGTCATACAGCTACTTCTAGGCAGAATCAGCAGCCTGAGCCCAGCGTCCTGACTTCCTGGGTGCAGATTCTTCTTGGACCAGTGAAAGGGGTGTGGTCTGGAACACCATGGACCTGGTTGGTTTCCCTTTCCTCCCACCTTCAGATTAAAATTGTGTGGTTCTTTAAAACTGGCGGTCCAGCAGAAATAGAGCCACGTTTACATTTAAGGTATGTTTTCTAAGCAGAAGTGCAGTGTCACGCACTGAGATCTAGCAGGTGTTTCTGTTTTACCCTGAGTGGCAGAATCACATCTTGCCACTTTGGGCAAAGATCAGCACTGGCTTTCGGCTCCCCAAATCAAGGCATAAATTTATATTGTTGTAACACAGTTATGCTTTCAAGGTGATGTTCTCAGTTATTTGTAAAGCTTTGTAAACTGTTTCTCTCTTGCCTGTGTGGAAAAAAAAGTGTTTCCCCAGAACTGCCTAGAATTGTCTGCCACTAACTAGTTGTGTGACCTTAGGCAATCACATCCATCTCTGTGCCTCATTTTCCTCATGAGTAAGATTGGGGATTGAACTAGTTGATTTCTGAGGGCCCTTCAGCTTTGACATTTTCTACAGTGTCTTGTTCCACAATCCTGTCATCTGCCTTAACATTGAAATGCCACCAACATATATTTAGATATATTTTTTTGCTATCGATTTGCAGCCTCCAGGATTCCTCTGCCTTGTTTATTGCTTCCTGAGAGCTGCCTTGCATAATTTGTCTGCTCACGATCTTGCTGTTTCCTACAGATGGTGTCATGTTTGAAAGGTGAAGGTGAGAGTATTCCGTGGAGGAGCCCAGCCACAGACCCATTCCTTCCTGACAATAAAGCTGTGTGCTTCTCTCTTTCCTTGTCCTCTGCCCCCTTCCAGTTTGTTCCATTGCTCCATTTGGGTTTTATGATTACACCTACAATAGCAGGCACAGATGTTTTTCTCACTCAATTGTATGGTTAATGGTGAAATGGATTTTTTGAGCAGATGCTTGCATGTGGGTGCTGTTCGTTTCTCTCCTGACACATTCTCTACATAAACAGCAGATTGTCTGTCTGGTGTGCTTTGGGCCTCGCAAGAGAAGAATTCAAGCTGAATAACACGGGGCTGATTTTCAAGTTCCTAAAAAAATAATGCAGGCACTAAATTTGACAAACTCTTTATAGCACCCCTGCAACCCAGATTCATACCTGCATCTTCAGCCTTTGCCAGTTTTACCTGAGGAGGCTGAGAGTAAACATTTGTCCTTTGAAGGGCTGCCTTATGAAGGAAAATGATAGCAGATTCAATTTCAAAAGAGCTGGACTCAATTGCTCTGTCACTGTGATTTCTGAAACTCAAGGTATGTTATCTGACATCTGTTTCTTCATCTATGAGGTGGAAGTGACAATACAAAGCTGGTATGGATCACTGAAAGAACTGCCAAATAGCTAAAGGTCTCCACTTAAGTCTAATCCATGTCCACTCCTGGGCATATATGGCTAGTTGGAGCTGACTGACCAGAAGTCTACCTGCTCAAAGGGCTAAGAAGCCTCCAGGGAGAGAGACAAGTCTGTGGAAGGGTCAAGAGTTGGAGGTCAACCTAAATTTCAGTAGTGCTAGGGTTTCTTATCCTCGGCACTATTAAAATTTGGGGCCAGATAATTGTTTATTATGATTGCTGTCCTGTGGACTGTACGATATGTAGCATCGTCTCTACCTCAACCCAGTAGTTTACCCACCCAGTCTCAAAGTAGTGACAACTGAAATTGTTTCCAGATATTGCCAAATGTGCTCTGGGATGGGAGAACTCAGAATGAGAATCACTGCCTTAGAGACACTCAATACTGGCTTTAAACTCCCTTACTCCAGGCTGTGCAACTAGTAACCCTTTATGATTTCATATTCTCGTTGCTAAAATGGGGGCTTAGCTACTTTGCAGAAAGGATTATTGAGAGAATTAAAACGACAGATGTGTACAGACTTTGGCACATAATAACACACTAACTCCCTACCATTATAAGGTCTTTCGTTTTTTCTTTTCCTTTGTCTAAGATACACTCTTTCACTCCTTGTCTCTGCCTTGTTTTCTCCAATGCATCCTTCAGATTACAACTAGAGAGGCATTTCCACGGGAAAGCTTTCCTTGAATCCTCAGACTATATCAGAGTTCAGGGAACTCATAGCACTTATTTTGTTGATAGTATACAGTATAAAACTTGGGTGATCCTATCATTAATGTCTGTTGGACTGCTAGACTGTAAGCGTCATGAGGGCAAGTGCTATGTCTCTTGTTCAGTGTTGCATTGGAAGAGCTCAGGACAGAGCCTGAAAGAAAACATGTGTTTAATAAAATAATGAAGGAAAGGAGGAAATGACGAGCTCGACAAGTCTTGCAAATATTAAACTTTAATTTCCCTAAGCAGCTGATCAGTCCAGTAAACACAAAGCAGTGACAAGAGAGGAGAAGTAGATTTTCCTTTTTTTTTTTATTATTGAAGTATAGTTAATTTACAATGTCATGTTAGTTTTCAGTGTACAGCAAAATGATTCGGTTGTACTGCGTACACACACAGATACACACACACACATAAAGTTCCCCTACATATGAACATTCAAGGCACAGATTTTCAAAGATGCCAGCATGCATTCCATCAGCATCAGGCACGAGTGAAATTACGACTTGCCCTCTGGCTGTGTTAGTTGGGTACCAAGGCTAACTTTGTCAGACTTAAGAACAGATTGAACTTACCAGCATGCTCTCAGAACAGAACGCACATACAGTAAAGTCCCCTACCTAATAAGGTTTACTTTCTCCATTGTATATTCCTGGCTCTTTTGTTCTAAATTAATTGACCATATGTGTATATGTTTACTTCTGGGCTGTCTATTCTGTCCCATTGATTTATGTACCTGTTTTTATGCCAGTACCATACTGTTTTAATTATCATGCTCTTAAGGTTCACATTCCTCTTGAATTTTGTATCATATTCCCTGTCCCCTTTTCAAGAACCTATATATATATTTCCGTCTTTCTTGAATATTTACTAGGTCATTTCCATCAGCATGTAAATATGGTGTAGTATCTTCAAACTTAAGACCCAAAAACTTCCTTGACATCTGACATATTCCAGAAAACTCCTCATTTCTTTGGTTCCCCTCCACAGCAAAATGCCGTAAAAGATTTGTATGTACTCACTTTAATTCCTCACCCCCCATCATCCTGTCAACCCTTTTATATCAGACTTTTATTTCTATTATTCAAGGTTACTGTGACCACCACTTGCAAAAACCAAGAATCACTGTTTTTGTCTTCAGTGACTTGACCTCTTAGCAACACTTGTCTCAGATGATCACTTATTTCTAGAATAATACATTTTTTTTTGCTTTTCTTTTCTTCTTTTCCTTCTATATTGTGGGATCTCCTTTTCAATCTTTCCTGGCTTCTCTTTCTCTGCTGACTTCATTCTGGATAACCATCTCCATCTGTACAATCTTCCCAGGTAGTGTCACTGAGAACCATGGTTTTGATAACTACTATATAGCAGTGACTCTCCAACTTATGTCTCCATTTCTGACCATTCTTCTGAGCTAGTATATCCAACTGTTTATATGCCATCACTTCTTAGATGGCTAATAAACATCTCAAACTTAACCTTTCCAAAACTGAACTTCTGATCTTCCCCCATCTCTAGTAAATCTGCCTTTCTCACATTCTCCTCTATCTCAAAAATGCCAACTCAATTATTCCAGTTACTTAGATCGCAAACCTCCTTGACTCCTTTTTATCACACGTCGCACATCCCCATTCCTTAGGAAATCTTCTTGGTGCTGTATGTGCAAAGAATTAACACAGCAGATCTGGTCGCTTATGTCTTGTATGTCCAAGGAACCTGGAACCACAATTGATCCTTGGTCAACTTTGGAAATGTGACCTCGAGAATGTTATTTATGTCAGTGAGTAATGATTTTATTGTGTTTGTATTCACTTGGAGCAATGGACTCTACTGTACCAGCTGGCCAGTTTGCTTTGCATAAACATGAAGTTCAATGATGTGCATGCACCTGGTTGCATTGTTGGGATCCTGAAGTTTTCATTGCTACAGCTAGTTATGTACTATGATGTGCCTATGTGACCAACTCTTAGTTATAGCCTCAGGCCCAAAGACTCAAATGTGCTTTCCTAGACTGATACATTCCACACCTGTCCCCATAGTTTTGTGCTAGACACAAAGCTTACCCTATGTGGCCCCAGATGGGTAAGGACATGAGGCCTAGGTTTAGCCTCCTAGACTTTGCCCACTGAACACCTTTTCCTGTTCCTTTTACTATGTATCCTTTGCTGTAATAAACCTTACCATTCAGATTAAGCTATTAAGTTTTGTGAGTCTTTATAGTAAACTGGCAAACTTGAAAGTTGTGTTGGGGTCCCTGAAACAATCTACCTTCAAAATATATCCAGAATTTAACCATCTTTACTGCTCCTACTCCAATCTAAACTACCAGTGTCTATAGTTTGGGATAATGCAATATTGATTCCACCCTTACTTCCATATTACCAGTTTTCTAAAGAGCAGCCAGAGTGATCTTCAAAAAATGTAAATCTTATTCCATCACTCCCCTATTCAACACCTTTCAATGACTTTCTACCATATAATAGAGTAAAAATTACGCTCCTTTTCTTTTAGCCTGCAAGATCCAACAGGATCCGGCCTCCTGACATCTCTCTGAAATCATCACTTACCACTCCCTCCATTGATCATTTTGTTCCTCTCTGTTCCTAGAACACCTCAAGTTCATTCATTCTGGTGGAAGCTGTTCTCTCTGGAGATCTAGCTCTAACTCTTCATCTCTATCTTTCCATGGTTGACTCCTTCTGGTCATTTAGGTCTCAGCTCAGAAGTCACCTCTACAAACCACCCTGGATTTTAACCACTCTCTCATTACTTTATTCATGTTACTTTTTTTTCCAGCCACTTATTAATATTTGAAATTATCTTGTCTATGTTTAGATCACAGTCCTCTTGAGGACAAACACTTGGTCTTTTTCATTTACTTGTGTTTTCACATTGCTTGGAACATGTCTCATAGAGGCAAGCATTCAGTAAATATGTGTTGATTGAATGAATGAATGAATGAAAGAAACAACACAGTTTGCAACTTTAGGATAGTCCCTATTGGAAGGCTTTTGTATTTTGTTTTTCTTTTCTGAAACATGCTAGAAAAATGTTTAGGTAGGCAGTGTGTGTATAAGGGCTAGAAAATTTTCTGATACAGTGCAAACTCCATCTTCTATATTATTCATTGTTATGTCCTCAGTTCCTGGAACAGCACTGTCTTATAATAGATATTCATTTTTAAAGATTTGTTTAATAGATGAATGATGTCTAACACAAAATGTGCATCATAAATATTTGGGGAAAATAATTTAGGACATATAACAAATACTTGCATGAATGGTTTATGTCTTTCTCCCTCTCGTGTTGCGCATTTTCCTCCTCTCAATAAAAGATATTTTTCATTCTTTCAATCAATATTTATTGAGGGTCTAATTTATACTAGTGACATGATGTGCTGTGCTTAGTCACTCAGTCATGTCCGACTCTTTGTGACCCCATGGACTGTAGCCTGCCAGGCTCCTCTGTCCATGGGGATTCTCCAGGTAAGAATACTGGAGTGGGTTGCTGTTGTGCTCCAAAAATAAACTCAAAATGGATTAAAGTGTTAAATGTAAGACCAGAAACTATAAAACTCCTAGAGGAAAACATAGACAAAACACTCTCTGACATAAATCACAACAGGATCCTCTATGACCCACCTCCCAGAATAATGGAAATAAAAGCAAAAATAAACAAATGGGACCTAATTAAAGTTAAAAGCTTTTGCACAGCAAAGGAAACTATAAGCAAGGTGAAAAGACAGCCTTCAGAATGGGAGAAAATAATAGCAAACGAAGCAACTGACAAAGAATTAATCTCAAAAATATACAAACAGCTCCTGCAGCTCAATTCCAGAAAAATAAACGACCTAATCAAAAAATGGGCCAAAGAAGACATACAGATGGCTAACAAACACATGAAAAGGTGCTCAACATCACTCATTATCAGGGAAATGCAAATCAAAACCACAATGAGGTACCATTACACGCCAGTCAGGATGGCTGCTATCCAAAAGTCTACAAGCAATAAATGCTGGAGAGGGTGTGGAGAAAAGGGAACCTTCTTATACTGTTGGCGGGAATGCAAACTAGTACAGCCACTTTGGAGAACTGTGTGGAGATTTCTTAAAAAACTGGAAATAGAACTGCCATATGACCCAGCAATCCCACTGCTGGGCATACATACTGAGGAAACCAGAATTGAAAGAGACACATGTACCCCAATGTTCATCGCAGCACTGTTTACAATAGTCAGGACATGGAAGCAACCTAGATGCCCATCAGCAGACAAATGGATAAGAAAGCTGTGGCATATATACACAATGAAATATTATTCAGCCATTAAAAAGAATGCATTTGAATCAGTTCTAATAAGGTGGATGAAACTGGAGCCTATTATACAGAGTGAAGTAAGTCAGAAAGAAAAACACCAATACAGTATATTAATGCATATATATGGAATTTAGAAAGATGGTAACGATGACCCTATATGCAAGACAGCAAAAGAGACACAGATGTAAAGAACAGACTTTTGAACTCTGTGGAAAAAGGCGAGGGTGGGATGATTTGAGAGAATAGCATCGAAGCATGTATATTACCATATGTGAAACAGATCGCCAGTCCAGGTTTGATGCATGAGACAGGGTGCTCAGGGCTGGTGCACTGGGATGACCCAGAGGGATGGGATGGGGAGGGAGGTGGGAGGGGGTTCAGGATGGGGGACACATGTACACCCATGGCTGATTCATGTCAATGTATGGCAAAAACACTACAATATTCAAAGTAATTAGCCTTCAATTAAAATAAATAAATTAAAAAAATACAGGTGTGTGCTCTTAAAGCATTCATAGTTACCTGTCAAATTACTTTCCAAAATGGTTAGAGCAAATTTAAACTCCTGCCAACATCTTTGAGCTATTGTCCCTTATCTGTACCCTCTCTAACAGTAATTATCATTATATCTTCTAATTTTTCTACTCTAATTTTCAAAAAAATCATATCCCTTTGATATTTCTATTTTCATTTCTTTGAAAACTACTGAGGTTGCACATATTTTGTACATTTACTATTTTTTAATTCTGTGAACATTATATTTACAAGCTTTGCCTGTGTTGTATTGCATTAGTTATATTTTCTGTAATAAATCATTAATTATTGATTTGCAGGATTTCTGTGTACTAGAGGTATATGTTTTGCCTGTTATATTTTTAAAAGCTTTATCCTCATTGTTGTCATTTGAGTTTATAATCTTTTGCTGCATAGAAGATTTTAATATTTATGTGGTTAAAGTGATCACATTTTTATTTTATCATTTCTAGATTTTTTTACCTTGCTAGGAAATCCTTACCCATACTGAATTTATAAAATATTATACTCTTACTACCTCTAACTTTTTTCATTTAATTTTTAATCATTTCAAAATATAGGTAAGAATCTAAATTTTCTTCCAAATATGTGGATACCAATGGACTTAATTAGATTTACTGAATAATCCTTTGTTCCCTCATTCTTTTATTGCCCCCATTTTAATATGTTTCATTCCTATATATAGTGAAGGACAGGGAAGCCTGCTGTGCTGCAGTTCATGGGGTCACAAAGAGTTGGACACAATTCAGTGACTGAACAACAACAATATTTATTTGGATCTCTTTCTTGACTCTCTTTTCCACTTGTCCATTTGTTTATTGCTCTGTCAATACCAAAGTCCTTTGATTACATTGGCTTTACAATATATTTTGAGATCTGATAAGTCAGTTCCTCCCACGTTGTTCTTCAAAAATTTCTTGGCACTTGTACATTTCTTTTGTCATAAGAACTGTAAATTTGTTATAACTGTTAAAAAATCCACTTATATTTTGATTAAAATAATTAATATGGTAACTAACTCTATTGCCCAGTATTGCTATTATCAACTATCATTAGATAAGTAAACCTTAGCTCTTTACTCATAGAGAATGCTATTCGGGTGGCAAAATCATCTTGATTGCAAATCAAGCAAAAACTGCTGCACTCAGTATTCCAGCAAATTTGGAAAACTGAGCAGTGGCCACAGGACTGGAAAAGGTCAGTTTTCATTTCAATGCCAAAGAAGGTCTATGCCAAACATAGTGTTTAAACTACTGCACAATTGCACTCATCTCACATGCTAGCAAAGTAATGCTCAAAATTCTCCAAGTCAGGCTTCAACAGTATGTGAACCGTGAACTTCCAGATGTTCAAGCTGGTTTTAGAAAAGGCAGAGGAACCAGAGATCAAATTGCCAACATCTGTTGGATCATCAAAAAAGCAAGAAAGTTCCAGAAAAACATCTACTTCTGCTTTATTAACTATGCCAAATCTTTGACTGTGTGGATCACAGCAAACTGTGGAAAATTCTTAAAGAGATGGGAATACCAGACTGAGAAATCTGTATGCAGGTCAAGAAGCAAGAGTTAGAACTAGGGTATGGAACAACAGACTGGTTCCAAATTTGGAAAGGAGTATGTCAAGGCTGTATATTGTCACCCTGCTTATTTAATTTATATGCAGAGTACATCATGCAAAATGCCAGGGTGGATGAAGCACAAGCTGGAATCAAGATTGCCAGGGAAAATATCAATAACCTCAGATATGCAGATGACACCACCCTTATGGCAGAAGCAAAGAAGAACTGAAGAGCCTCTTAATGAAAATGAAAGAGGAGAGTAAAAAAGTTGGATTAAAACTCAACATTCAGAAAACTAAAATCATGGCATCTTGTCCCATCACTTCAGGGCAAATAGATGGAGAAACAATGAAAGCAGTGAGAGATTTTTTTTTTCTTGGGCTTCAAACTCACTGTGGATGGTGACTGAAGCCATGAAATTAAAAGAAGCTTGCTCCTTGGAAGAAAAGCTGTGACCAAACTATACAGCATATTAAAAGGGAGAGACATTTCTTTGTCAACAAATGTCCATATAGTCAAAGTTTTTCCAGTAGTCATGTATGGATGTGAGAGTTGGACTATACAAGAAAGCTGAGTGCTGAAGAATTGATGCTTTTGAACTGTGGTGTTGGAGAAGACTCTTGAGAGTCCCTTGGACTGCAAGGAGATCCAACCAGTCAATCCTAAAGGAAATCATCCCTGAATATTCATTGGAAGGACTGATGCTGAAGCTGAAACTCCAATACTTCAGCCACCTGATGCGAAGAACAGACTCATTTGAAAAGACTGTGATGCTGGGAAAGATTGAATGTGAGAGGAGAAGGGGACAACAGAGGATGAGATGGTTGGATGGCATCACTGACTCAATGGACATGAGTTTGAGCAAGTTCCGGGAGTTGGTGATGGACAGGGAAGCCTGGTGTGCTGTAGTCCATGGGGTCGCAAAGAGTCGGACATGACTGAGGGACTGAACTGACTGAACTGATGCTGCAATTTGCTGCTTGTATGTTTTCTGTATCTGTAGCCTCCTACATGTCATTACTGATGAATGATCAAAGATTATCTTTTGCTTATCTCCACTCCTCTGGAGGGCACTTGCTTTATTCCTGGAGGTAACCCCCCAGAACCCTCCAAAATATGTTTCATGTAAGCCACATGGTCTATATTTTATCTCATGCCATATTAAATGTACTCTTTGATATTTTTGAGAATCCAATCCAAACAACAGGAACTTTAGATTTAGAAATCTATTGCAGGTTTAAAGTATGGTCTTCATTTCCAAGGATCATTGTATATCCATCCACATATTCAGGTACTTTTGTATGGATTCAATATATTTTCATATTTTTTCATTATAACATTTATTCCTTAGTATTTTATAGAATTTGTGTCAATTGTAAATAGGTTTTCTTTTTCTTTCTTGAATTTCAATTTCTAATTATTCTTTGTTAGCATAAAACAAAACTTATTTCTAGCCAACTTCCTAATTTTCTTAATCTAATAGCTGATTTACCCAAATAATATTTTGGGTTTTCAAGGTTCACAGTTATGACATCTGCAAATATTATTATTTTTGTTCTAAAATGTATACCACATATTTAATTTTGCTATCTTACTTCATTAACTATTTCTCCAAACAGATAGAAGAAAATATTATTTATACTAATGTTTAATAGTTTTAGAGACAATCTGAATGCTATGTAGTCATTAAAAATGACATTATTGGAGAATACTTAATGACATGGGAAATAATGCTGATACATTAATTTAAAAAACACAGAATTGTTTTTGGAATGTTATCTAGTTTTAAAACACAGACCCATAGACACACACAGACACACATATTCTAACATTTAAAATGGAATTCCAAATGAAAAAAAAAAAGGGCCTGGGTAAATGTATGTCAATATAGAAACTGTATTATCAAGGGATGATAGAATTTTTTCCTTTTCTTTATAGTTTTAGGTATTTTATAATATTCATATTGAGCAAGTATAGTTCTTGTGATCAGAAAAAAAACTATAAATGTTATGAAAAGCAAAACAGAGATTTTTTTAGAGGTTGTTATTCAGTTATTGGAGAAGGAAATGGCAACCCACTCCAGTATTCTTGCTTAGAGAATCCCAGGGACAGAGGAGCCTGGTGGGCTGCCGTCTATGGGGTCGCACAGAGTCGGACACAACTGATGCGACTTAGCAGCAGCAGCAGTATTCGGTTGCTGAGTCATTTCCAACTCTTTGCAACCCCATGGACTGCAGCACGCCAGGCTTCCCTGTCCTTCACTATCTCCCTGAGCTTGCTCAAACTCATGTCCATTGAGTCAGTGATGTCATTCAACCATCTCATCCTCTGTCGCCCCCTTCTCCTCCTGCCCTCAATCTTTCCCAGCATCAGAGTTTTTTCCAATGAGTCAACCCTTCACATCAGGTGGCCAGAGTATTGCAGCTTCAGTTTCAGCATCAGTCCTTCCAACGAACATTCAGGGTTGATTTCCTTTAGGATTGACTGGTTTGATCTCCTTGCTGTCTACTGCTACCAAACAGTGAGAGGGGCTTTTTAGTTGGCCTACAAGTTTTAGTCATTAATTTCCAAAACATTAAACTGCAAAGAGCTTTTAGTGTAATGGCAGTTGTTCAACATCCTGTCTTGTTATGCCTATGACTTGAGTTGTATCTTCACAGATTTGTGGAGTGCTGACACTGCAACTCTCCCTTAGTGCAAACTGGCTCTACTGATGCCATCTGTAAAATACATTTGTGGCAAAATATATTTCCAAAATGGCTACCTCATTGGATATAGGTACAGGAATGAATCAATCTCTGCTGATCACTGCCTAGAAGAGACTCCTCCATTGCTGAGTCCAATCCCCGCTAGAGACCTTCTTCTGCTCTTTCTACCATAAGTCATCTCCTTAGCTGACATAGTTTCATTTAAAATTGGTCCCTTTGCAGGTTCAGTGGTGCTTTACTCTATTTCATGCAGGTTATAGAAGAGGTTCTAACTTTTGTACTTGAGTAGAATTAAATAACATTCAGTTTCATCTTTTATAGCCTTTGCCCACTCTTCCTACAGAGATGGGAGATGTTCACCTGAATTTGCTATTAGCTGTGAGTCATCCAACCTTAGCATGTGAGCATCTTAAATACTGGGGCTGGAGGCTCCTTAGGCTTTGTTGTCTGTGGCCTTTGATTTCTTTCCCTCCTGGTGGAAATAGAGCGGAGGGCAATGAAGGTTAAAACAAACCTTGTAGAATAGAGGCTGTCAAAGGCCTGTTAGGTGAAATCTAAGACAGGAATCCCAAAGCTCACCAAGTTTGAAAGTATAAACTTTGCTTCAAACACATAGAATATGGATATATTACTTATACCATTTGCTTTTATGTTATGTTAGAAAGTCCAAATTGTTTTATCTTGTTAAAGAAGATTTTCATGGAAATGTTAATTCCGTAAGTGGATTGCTATATACTGAGTGTATACCCTCATTTCAAACGAATCAGAAACATCCTACACTTTGATCCTTGTATGAAGATTTGGATGATATTTTCTTCTTTTATTTCCTAACAGAGATGCTACTATTGAAAACAAACTGTTGGTTTTTCAAAGCCCGTATTCTGTTACTCAGTGTTATTTATACAGAGCCTGATAAAACATTATGCTACTAATCAAAGGTGAAAGATACAAAGCATTGTTTTATCTTCTGGCATTATGGATTATGCTAATGGCCATCTGCCCATAATTGATATTTTTTTCTTCAGTCACAGAAAAATAAACAGAATCAACTAGAAAAGATGACTATTTTGTTGTGATAGATGCTTTGCAATTGTCTTTTATTCTCCATTTTGCTTTTCATAATTTCCTAGTTAATTATTTAGTAGTATATTACTTTTATAGCACTAGGACTGTCACTGCATTCCAAATGGGGATTTGAAATATATTGTACACACACAGTGATGTCAACCCTAATACCCTCACTATGCAGCTGGGAAAGAACAATCAAGCCAATAACATTTAAAACATATTGGGGATATTTTTTCTTTTGTTTTCATACATGTTGGAGGGTAACTCACACTTTAGTTTTTTTGTAGAGTAGGAATTAGTAATGAAAAAATAACCGATCCAGGAAAATGCAAACTTAATGGCTATAGTAGAAAATCAGTTAAACATAAATCTCCCTGGATTTTGATCAGACAGCCTTAAATTAGAGAAAAACTCATTTCTTTGAGGAATTTGTCTGCTACTCCACTCTCCATTACAAACAAAAGTGCTCTTTTGTTCAAACTACCACACAATTGCACTCATTTCACATGCTAGCAAGATTATGCTCAAAATCCTTCAAGCTAGGCTTCAGCAGTACATGAACTGAGAACTTCCAGATGTACAAGCTGGATTTAGAAAAGGCAGAGGAACCAGAGATCAAATGCCAACATCCGCTGGATCATAGAAAAAGCAAGGGAATTCTGAAAAGATGTATACTTGTGTTTCATTGACTATGCTAAAGCCTTTGACTTTGTGGATCACAACAAACAGTTGGCTGAGGGCAAAATAAATTGGAAAAAAGACAAATACATGGAATACATGATTAAAATGACTTTAAATTCAGTTTTATAGAAAATTTTTGAGACAAAAATCTGTAATAACTATTTGAAATGTATACATAAACAAGCATGAATGCAGGGGTATATCATGTTCTTTTATTGGAATACTCTGTATTATAAAAGATAATCCTTCTAATTAAGCCACAGATTCAATTCAATTTAATTTGAATCAAAGTCACAGTGAAAATTTCTTTTGAAGCCTGACAGGTTGATTCCAGAACTCTTAGGGAAGAAAAACTATGTTGATAAAATCTTTTGCACTTGTGCCTGGAAGTGAATATGGATGTATGTAGTCAAAAACCATTCATGGTATATATGAAGAGAACTACGCTAAATATCGCTAAATATTAAGAGGAAATGCAAAATAAGTCAAAGATGTGGTATTTGCCCTAGAACATTTTAAGATCCAATTGGGAGCTGTAATCTACAACTTGGGCTTCCCAGGTGGCTCAGTGGTAAAACAAATCCACCTGCCAATGCAGGAAATGCAGGAGAGATGGGTTTGATCTCTGAGTCAGGAAGATCCTCTGGAGGAGGAAATGGCAACTCACTCCAGTATTCTTGTCTGGGAATTCCCATGGACAGAGGAGCCTGGCGGGCTACACTATGGGGTTGCCATGAGCTCGCAAAGACTTGGACACCACCAAAGTCTGCCTTGAGACCACTGGATGTATCTGACAAGCCCTTTATGTCTGATATGTTAGTTACTACTTCTAGCTTCAAATTTCCAGGTTTCATCTCACAAGTCTAATCTCATGTAATTCTGTACCACTATCTCTATCCTTTCCATTTTTCTGACCTTTCCCTGACTCCTGAAAACCTTCTACTCCTGAAGCTGTCTGAAATTCACCACTCCCATCATCACCAAAGTCCACCGTATTCTTAATCTCTTTTCTGAAATTTCCTTTGCCCCTTGCTCTAACTAAAACCTAGATCTCCACTGAGAACGTCGCTTCTCCTGGAGTCTTCTCATACTGCATCTCTTGTGTCTTGTCTTCTTAATTGGCAGGTGAGTTATTTACCACTAGCGTCACCTGAGAAGACAACATATGGGAAGCATGATACAAATTCCCTAAATTACTGTACACATTTATATGTTGTTTTAAGTCTTTGTGAAATTTATATTAATATATGTCATGGAAAATTAAGTGCTAAAATTTAAATACATTATAATAATTTCTGCATTAATGAAAATTTATCCAATGTACTATATAACACTATTGGAACATGGTGAGAAAAATCTGGTTCATTTATGAATTTAAGTATTCCTTTAATAATTTTATGTGCAATTTCAATTGCTGTTGCCTCACAAAGCTTCACCAAATTGAACTTATTACAAAATCTATTAATACTACAATGACTCAAGAAGGGATATCTAATCTGGCATTGTCATGAAAAGAATAAGTATTATGTAAAATCTTGATTATAATAACAATAATTTCACTGAAATAAAGGCAAGAAAAGAATTATAGAACAGATATATAGGAAACTATAAATTATATATTTTATGTTATTAATCATACATATATTGTCATTCCACCAACAGAACATCCAGAAATGTAGAATAATATATAAATTCAGTCATATTTGATATTTTTCCAACTTTTAGTAATATAAAAAGCATATATATTTATACATTTAAAAAATTCTCAAAATGAAGGTAAGATATGGAGGTAGACTATATTGTATTTATCATTTGTGGGCTTCTATTAGGGGCTTCCCTGATAGCTCAGTTGGTAAAGAATTCTCCTGCAATGCAGGAGACTCCAGTTTGATTTCTGGGTTGGGAAGACCCACTGGAGAAGGGATAGGATACCCACTCCAGTGGTGTTCCATCTACACTCTTTCCCTGGACCCCACACATTGTAGGGGTGGACCTGTCTAATGCTGCTTCCATCTAGGTCCAAGCTACCATCACCTCTCATCTGAATTATTGCAGTAGTCTTCTCATTGGTTTCCCTGCTACAGGCCATTACACCATCTATTCTTAACAGAGTAGACAGAATGAGTCTGCTGAAATGTAGTCAGATTGAATCATTCCTATATTCAAAACCCTTCAAAGGTTCCTCCTGTCTTCAAAGCATATTTTCAAGGCATTACAAAGGCCTACAGAGGTCCCACATCCTCTTGTTATCACTGGGCTTCATCTCCTACTACCCTTCTAGCTTATTGTGTTCTCTTTTCCTTAGCTTTCATACAATTATGCAAGGTACACTTCTGCCTCAGGGCTTTTTCACTGGCTTCAACGGCACTTATGAAAAGTGATTCATCTGAGAGTGTGTTAGCTCCCCTTCATAGGGGTTCCCATAACCCCCTGAGTTTCCAAGTCCAGCATTTGTCATCATTTATTGTTAGGCTTTCAAGGTTTCTGAGAACAGGGACTCTGACAGCCATATCTTCAGTGATTAACACCGTGTCTGGAAATAATAAGCAGTGTTTTAGCATCTGTATACTTTTCTAAGCACAGATTGTGTTTTAAGTGATTAATCCTAACAACTCGAAGAGGTATAGTTACTCTCCAATTTGAAGGTGAAAAGAACGAGGCACTAAGATTAAGCAAATTACCCAAGGTCACAAGGCAATAATTGCCTGAGCCAGTGTTGGAACCTAGCCTGACTGCCCAGTTCCAGAGCTCTTGCTCCAAACCAACTCACTATACTGACTCTGAAGCAAGGTAAATGTTAAGACTGCAGCACAGGTTTTCTAAATGAATGCACAAAGAATAGAGCACATGTAGGCTCAGTGGATAACACTTATGGAAGACAACTTGCCAAGAGAGGCTAAAAAGACCCCAGTGACAGTAGGCAATGACTCTGTACCCATTGACAACACAAAGGTGACCCACAGACACCTGATGCTTCTCCATGATCGTCACAACGAGCTAAGTGTGCCATATTCTTTCCTGGGAGAGCTGCTTACATTACCAGCAGAGTGTTCTTAAGGAAACCTTCCTGTACCTGACACAGTGTCTTTTTCTGAGAGTAACAAGGCCATCACTCTAATTTAAAAAAATGCATTGTTCGTGAACCTTAAAAATAATGATAGGGTTAAATAAGGATGAGAGATAGAAAGGGTATTATTTTTCTCAGAAAATTGCAAAAATCATCACACTACTCTTAGTTGAATCAACAGAATGTGATTTATACATTGTAATGTTATAAGAGCTTGCTTAATAATTACTAATATCTTACCAATCTCTTATCTTATTCACTGTTTATATGAAGCTCATTTACTCAAAAGAACCTTGTCCAAAGATGGTCGAAAAATTTTCTTGAAATCTTTGGCAGGCCACAAGTGCAGAATACTTGAAAGAAAATGTCATGTTGTGCCCACCTGGGTATATTTTTATATATCTTTTTCCTTTCGAGTCTACCAGTGTTGACTCCACCTGTCTTCAGGAGCTGTTTGAAGAGACTAAAACAGGGTAGACACCAGTAGATCTCTATGCCATCAGATAACCTAGGGAATTGGTTGAGAAAGGCAAACCTGAGAGTGTGCTGAAAGGTATTCACTAGAGGATAGATGGGTGTTTCAGAAAACAGACTGATCTCGACAGTCAGCCTCTCTCCTACAGAAATCATTCATTGTGGGTTACTTAGGGAAGACAGTAAGTTTTATACAAGGAGGTGATTTTATTTTAGGTCTTAGGGTAATTTAATGGGAGGGAGAACTCTTATACCATGATAACTCACTGATGGATGGTGTTAATTGTCCATACAGGCAATTGATTTAGTGACACAATATGCCAAAATAGCTATGCAGTTTAGTTGAAAGCCTCCAAAATAGAGAGAGTATCGTTCCTAGAAGCAAACATATAACCTCTTTTCTGACTTAAGCTGTCTTGAGGATTTCATTATTTTGTTCATTTTAAACTTCAGTTTCTTTTCATGCAATTGGGAAGATATGATTCATAAAGACTTGAGGTAGGTGGGGTGAGGCTATGGCATAGTATGTGCGGGTGTGCGTGCTAAGTCACTTCAGCCGTGTCCAACTCTTTGCGACCCTATGGACCAAAGCCAGGCTCCTTTGTCCATGGGATTCTCCAAGCAAGAATACTGGAGTGGGTTGCCATTTCCTCTTCCAGGAGATCTTCCCGACCCAGGGATCAAACCTGTGTCTCTTATGTCTACCTGCATTCTTTACCACTAGCGCCACCTGGGAAGCCCATGGATTAGTACATTGTTTGTCAAATCAATCAGGCAGTTAATTAATGACTTATTGAGCACATAAACATTCCAAGATTTATTTAAAATTAGGAGGAACTTGTGGTATATGTGTGCACAATACATTTCTATGAAGCACCTTTTCTACTCTCTGGAAACCTAGAGATCAAACTGAACCATTGAAAAATAGGCTGATTTTAAAAATTCACTCTTTTCCTATGGTGGTAATCTCATTGGTCTCTCCACATCCACCTTTTCTCACGCTCAGTCCAGCCCCAGAGAAACTGAAGTGGTCAGCCTGTAACACAAATAAATGATAACATTCCACTGTTTAAATCTCTTTAATGGCCTCAAATTTATTGGTAGATAAATCCAATTTTTTTTGTTGTGGAATGAAATGAACATCATCTTTGTCACCTGTCATAGCTTCTTATGTCTATCCTCACATAACCAAAATATAAACCACCCTGGACTATTCTCAGAAAACAGCTTACATTTTTAAATTCCATGCTGTTGAACATTCTGTTATCATTCTGTTGAATGCCTCTGACACAGATTCCATGAAGTCTTGACTCTAGTTGTAACTGGGAGAAGCTGTCAGTCTACTGTGAAAGACAGGCAGGCAAAAGAAAATCACACTTCTGATTGCAGGAGAATGGTAAAGAGAATTGAAAATACTCCTGTAATGAACACCTAATAAATCTTAATTGACTATAACAGAGTTCTTTCACGTACATAGTTGAGATCATAGTTTCAGGTGTCAGAAACAAAGATAAACCTGAATACCAGAGTGGAAAGTACATGACTTAATGCTGTAACTAAAATAGAGCTAGGAATGGTAAGGGGTTATGAGTGTCAATAATCTAAGGGTTAGTGTTTTTAACATCTATCTAAGGACAGTAGATTGGACCTTGGACTCACACAAGGGAAACAATTTGGAGTTAAGATGTTGATCTAAAGCTAGGGCCATTGAAATGCTTCAGTGGGCTAAAGGATGAATTATGGGGAAGAAGATGCAAAACAAATCAAGACTCCCAAAGCCCAGGGATATGATAAGGAATAACTTTTATCTCTATGTCTTTGGGTAGAAACATTTCAAAATATTTCTCTTAACAATTCAAAATGCTGGGTCTGCACCACATGTGGATTTGGGTTAAAAGGTGCACTCCACCTGTGTGAACAAGAAACTTCAAGCCAAGAAATGAGTATACTGTGGGTGAGCTGCTACTGTCCCTGGACATTGGCAAACATGAAATCATCCAAAACAGATATACCTCCAGGCCAGGTGACTCAAAATTCCTCCATACACAGTTGTACAGAAATAACTCACAGGCTTCCTGGTGGCTGAGTGGTAAAGAATCCACCTGCCCATGCAGGAGACATGGGTTTGATCTCTGATCCGGGAAGATCCCACATGTCACAGAGCAACTAAGTCTGTGTGCCACAATGACTGAGTCTGTACTCTTAGGGTCTGTGCTCCACAACAAGAGAAACCACTGCACTGAGAAGCCTGTGCATCAGAACTAAGAATAGCCGCTACTTGCCACAACTAGAGAAAGCCCACAAGCCGCAACACAGACCCAGTGTAGTCAAAAATAAATTCATTATAAAAAAGAAACAACTCACAATCCAGAATTTAAGAACACAGAAGGAAATGACCCATCATGAGTGAGAACTGCAGACACAGAAAATGGAAGTTTCATACCCTTCCCACATTCCACTCAGTAGATCTTAAAATAATCTGATAGATCATAACATTTATTTTATTAAATAAATGATAATTTATTTATCATAAGTGATAATTAATTTATTTATGATAAGTGATAATTAAAGGTCTAGTGGAAATAAAATCTATGAGATAACAAGACAAATGAAAAAGAAAAGGAATGAGTATATCTGAAAAAGAACCAACTAGCACTTCCAAAAATGAATACCATGGTCTTTGAGCTTAAAATCACAATATTGAGCACAGCTGTATATAATCTATTTAGAACATGTGAACTAGAAAATAGATTTTAAAATATTATTCAGAGTTCATTTCAGAGAGATAAAGAAATAGAAAATGTGAAAGCTATATCAGGAGACACAGCTTATAGAATGAGACAGTTCAATATACAATAGAAGTTCCAGAAAAAGAAATTAGACTAGGAATGAGGCAATAGTCAAAGTTTTTTCTAGAATTTATAAATATGAATCCTCAGTCACTGGAAGGATAATGAACCACAGGAAGATAAATAAAACTGAGACTTCCTGTCTCAACAACAAAGGAAATGTCTTGTAACCAGAGAGGGAAAATTACTTGTAAAGAAATCACGGAATATTAGACAGGCTAAAGCTCCTCAAAAGCAGTGATGGAGGCCAGAACAAAATAAAATCATTGGTTCAGGTAATGGAAGAATACAATCATCAATCTAGAATTCTATAGCTACTTTGTAAGGTAAAGATGAATATATCTTTCAAATAAATAAAGAATGAGAGTTCACCAGTCATAGAAATTTGCTGAAATAACTATTAATGGAACTACTTCAAAATGGTAGAATCTGAACTCAGAAGAAAGGAGTGAGATTTAAAAAGCAATGGTAACTAATAAAGTGATAAATATGTGAGTCATTCAGGTATGGATTGCATAAAACGATAATTGTGGCTAATTTCAGAAGGGCATAAGACCAAATGGAATTATAACATTAGATGTAACATGAAAGAAAATGATCTCTGTAAAAATATTCTAAGGTTTTGAATTATTCAAAAAGAGAGTAAAGATACTGCTAAATTTTAGATTTTAAGTCACTTATTTAAAATCTTAAGGCTAATAACTAAAATAATAGAAATAAAATTCCTGGTGGCTCAGATGGTAAAGAATCTGCCTGCAATGCAGGAGACCCAGGTTCGATCCCTGGGTCATGAAGATCCCCTGGAGAAGGAAATGGCAAACCACTCCAGTATTCTTGCCTGGAGAACTCTGTGGACAGAGGAGCCTGGTGGGCTTGCATGGGGTTGCAAAGAGTTGAACACAACAGAGTGACTAACACTTTATACCAAAAGGAGGAAAGAGATAGACAAACAAGAGTGGATTAATGAATAGAATGAGAGAGGAGAGAAAGGTAAACTAAAACAAAGAAGGGGTATAGAAAAGAACTAAAATAAAATAATATAAATATATTAAAATATATCATAAACACAACGAATATGTCTATAATTGTCATTTAAAATCAAGGTTCTTATATTGCACATAAAACAAACTTAGCCATATATTGTTTATAAGATATATGCCTAAAATGCAAAGACCTAGAGAGACTAAAGATAAAGGAATGGAAGAAAATACATCAGGATTAATGTGCTATAAAAGTGAAAAATTGAAAGTGTTAGTCACTCAGTTGTGTCCAACTCTTTGCGACCCCATGGACTGTAGCCCACCAGGCTCCTCTGTCCATGGAATTCTCCAGGCAAGAATACTGGAGTGGGTTGCCATTTCCTTCTCCAGGGGATCTTCCTGACCCAGGGACTGAACCCAGGTCTCCTGCTTGACAGGCATATCCTTTACTGTCTCAGCCACCAGGGATAATGTGCTATGGATATATGAATATCAAATGAAATATATGTTAAGGCAAAAAACCAGATTATTAGGGATAAAGATAATGCTAAAAGTTACTTTAAATATATATTATTGATGATTTATAATCACCTAACATAGAATCAAGACACATAACACCAAAAATATCACAAAATGTACAAAGAAAAACCACAAATTGATGATCATGGTAGAATATTTTCAAACTGATCTCTCAGAAACTAATGGATTAGTTTCTAACTAACTGTAAAAGTGTTGACTATGGGATATTTGTACAGGAAAAGTAGGAATCCTATTTTAATAAATGGGCTTAGCTGGTGGCTCAGACAGTAAAGAATCCCCCTCCAATGGAGGAGACTTGGGTTTGATCTCGGGTTGGGAAGATCCCCTGGAGAATGGAATGGCTACCCACTCCAGTATTCTTACCTAGAGAATATCTGAGACAGAGAAGCCTGCGGGCTACAGTCCATAGTGTTGCAAAAAGTCAGACATGACTGAATCATTAAGCACACACACAAGCGCTCTAATGGACATATATAGAATTTCACACCTAGAGAAGGGGCAACAGAGGGTGAGATCATTGCATGGCATCACTGACTCAAAGGACATGAGTTTGAGCAAATTCTGGGTGATGGTGAAGGACAGGGAAACCTGGCGTGTTGCATTTCATGATATCACAAGGAGTTGGACAAGACTTAGCAACTGAACAACAAACAACATTAATATTAGAGGATAATTTTTTTCCAGAAAACATATGGAACATTTATAAAAAATAGATACATCTCTTGTGATAACACATAAGATCCATTCTCTTAACAAATTTCAAACATATATGTACAGTATTGTTAACTATAATCACCACGCTGTCATTAGATTATCCAGGCTAAAAAATAAAAGTTAAAAAAAAAGGAAAAAAAGAAAAGCAGTAAAAAAAAAAAAGGCAAGTTTATGAGGTTGTGGATATGTTAACTGGTCTGATTGTAGAGATTATTTCACAGTGTATATGTATATCAAATCATCACATTGTACACCTTAAATGCATACAATGTTTGTCAACTATAACTCAGTAAAAATGGAAAAAAACATAGTGTGTAAAAGTAAATACTGAGATTTTGTCAAGAAAAAAGGAGAGAAAGGAGAAATAAGAAAGACTTCTTAAGTGAACAATGCAAAGAAATAGAGGAAAACAATAGAATGGGAAAGACTACTAGAGATCTCTTCAAGAAAATTAAAGATACCAAGGGAATATTTCATACAAAGATGGGCACAATAAAGGACAGAAATGGCAAGGACCTAACAGAAGCAGAAGATATTAAGAAGAGGTGGCAAGAATACACAGAAGAACTGTACAAAAAAGGGGTTATAACCCAGGTAACCATGATGGTGTGATCACTCACCTAGAGCCAGACATCCTGGAATGTGAAGTCAAGTGGATCTTAGGAAGCATCACTATGAACAAAGCTAGTGGAGATGATGGAATTCCAGCTGAGCTATTTCAAATCCTAAAAGATGATGCTGTTAAAGTGCTACACTCAATATGCCAGCCAATTTAGAAAATCCAGTAGTGGCCACAGGACTGGTAAAGTCAGTTTTCATTCCAATCCCAAAGAAGGGCAATGCCAAAGAATGTTCAAACTACCATACAATTGCACTTATTTCACATGCTAGCAAGGTAATGCTCAAAATCCTTCAAGCTAGGCTTCAACAGTGTACATGAATCAAGAACTTCCAGATGTACAAGCTGGATTTAGAAAAGGCAGAGGAACCAGAGATCAAATTGCCAACATCTGTTGGATCATAGAAAAAGCAAAGGAATTCCAGAAAAATCTCTTCTGCTTCATTGACTATGCTAAAGCCTTTGACTGTGTGGATCACAACAAACTCTGGAAAATTCTTAAAGGGTGAGAATACCAGACCACTTTACCTGACTCCTGAGAAATCTGTATGCAGGTCAAGAAGTAACAGTTAGAACTGGACATGAACAATGGACTGGTTCAAAATTGGGAAAGGAGTACATCAAGGCTGTATACTGTCACCCTGCTTATTTAACTTATATGCAGAGTACATCATGAGAAATGCTGGGCTGGATGACTCACAAGCTGGAATCAAGATTTCTGGGAGAAATATCAACAACCTCAGATATGCAGATGATACCACTCTAATGTCAGAAAGTGAAGAGGAACTAAAGAGCCTCTTGATGAAGTGAAAGAGGAGAGTGAAAAAGCTGGCTTAAAATTCAACATTTTAAAAACTAAGATCAAAAAAAAAAAACTAAGATCATGGCATCCAGTCCCATCACTTCATGGCAAATAGATGGGGAAACAATGGAAACAGTGACAAACTTTATTTTCTTGTCCTCCAAAATCATTGCAGATAGTGACTGCAGCTGTGAAATTAAAAGATGCTTGCTCCTTGGACGGAAATCTGTGACAAATCTAGACAGTGTATTAAAAAAAACAGAGATATTACTTTGCTGACAAAGATCCATCTAGTCAAAGCTATGGCTTTTCCAGTAGTCATGTATGGATGTGAGAGTTGGACCATAAAGAAGGCTGAGCATCAAAGAATTGATGCTTTTGAACTGTGGTGCTGGAGTAGACTCTTAAGAGTCTAGTGGTCAGCAAAGAGATCAAACCAGTCAATCCTAAAGGAAATCAATCCTGAATAGTTATTGAAGGACTGATGCTGAAGCTGAATTTCCAATACTTTGGCCACTTAATACGAAGAACTGACTCTTTGGAAAAGGCCCTGATGCTGTGAAAGATTGAGGGCAGGAGGAGAAGAGGGACAACAGAGGACAAGATGACTGGATGGCATCACTGACTCAGTGGACATGAGTTTGAGCAAACTCTGGAAGATAGTAAAGGACAGGGAAGCCTGGCATGCTACAGTCTATGGGGTCACAAAGAGTCAGCCAGTACTTAGCGACGGAACAGCAAAAACAGTTTAGCCCAGAACAAGTATCAAACAATATCATATAGATCAGACAATATTCTTTAATATGAAATGATACATCAGAAATAACAAAAAATAACTAACTCAATATACTTAGAAATATTAAAATATATTTCTAATAATGCCTGAAGCATATTCAGAGCTATAATAGAATTACATCGTATTTTTAACTGAATTACAATGAAAGCACTTCATATCAAAAGTGCTGAGATATAGCCAAAGCAGTAATGAGAGAGCAATTTGTAGACTGAAACAGATGTATAAGAAAAGTTCAAAGGCTTAACATTAGTAAGCAAAATGTGCAACCCAAGAAATCAGAAAAAGGACAGCAAAATAAAGCACAAAGAAGTTTAAAAAGGAGGAAATAAATATAAAAGCAGAGGTAAAGGGTTAAACAAAGAAGAGAAACAAAAATTCTGTTTGCAAGTAAAATATAATAGATAAAAGTGGAAAAATGGATCCAAAAGAAAAATAGGTGTTAAATAATATTAAGTGTGAAAATCTGAACATAACTGCAGCTAGAAAAGATTTAAAAGGCAAAAGGGAACACTGTGAATGACTTTATCATTTAAACATGTATAAAAGGGATAATTTCTTAGAAAAACAAAACTTCTCAAAAGTGTTTCACAAAAACATTGAAAATCTGAATAAACCTATAACCACTAATGGAGAAGGAAATGGCAACCCACTCCAGTATTCTTGCCTGGAGAATCCCATGGACAGAGGAGCCTGGTGGGCTACAGTCCATGGGGTCACAGAGTCAGATACGACTGAGCACACAGCACATACATAACCACTAAAGAAATGTAACTGTAGGGTAAAATCTGCCTGGGTAAACTACACACACACATAAACCCATATACACACATCCCATCCAGGTAGTTTTATGGTCAAATTCTGCCAAATCTTTAAGGACAAGATCATTCCTATATTATACAAATTCCTATATTCTTGAGCCTGGCCTCAGTAAGATTGTAAAGCCTCTCAGGTTATAGTATGCGGCAGCCAACATTGAGAACCACTTAGTTGGTCCCACTTCTTCATTTTGCAGCTAAGGAAAGTGGGACACTTAGCCAAGTAAACTGACTTTTTCAGCTCACAGAGCCAGTTATGTTCCCTGAAATGAGGCTAGTGTTTTTATTGGCACAGGAAGACTGCACAAAAATCTCTCTTGGATATTTTTCTATTCAGAACTGAAAATCCTACATTTTTTCCCCTTTTCCTTTGCAAATGATTATCAGTAGTAGAAAGTTACACTTTTGATGAGCTCATAATAGGAAGAAATATATGATTATTGAATAACATTTCATTTTGTAGCATATTTATTATTAAAATTGAATTCTTCAGGAGTGAAAGGAGCAGAAAATAAACTTCTCATCTGAAATGTGTCAAGTTTTCACAACACAGAAAAATGGGAGGGAAGTAGTCTCCGCTTAATTTTTCTGTAAACCTAAAACTGCTCTATAATATAAAATCTATTAATTTTAAAAAGTGATAGGTAATATCCTTTTTCCTCTTATGAGAGAATTTTCTCTCGTGGTTTACACACACCAAAAAATATAAGTACCATAGCCTAGAACTTTCTTGGCATTTAGTCCCTCATTCTTGCTCAATATCAGAAGACTTGATGGAGCAGGTGTGTCTATCATATGCTAACTAGTTGGGAGAGAGTCCAGTTACATGGAAATATTTCAATAAATGTATCAGCCACAATTACAAGCATAATGAACAGCAGTCAAAGTGTATTAGTGCGGATTATGATTCACTTTTGGAAAAGTTGATTTAGTTCCAGCTCAATTGGGTAGTTCAGATTGTGTTTCTCTTGGGTAATAAGCATATCATTTACAGCATGAATATTTCTAGAGTAGCTACAAATTATAATGAACACAGAGCATTACAATTTCTGATGGAAAGGGACTTCTGTTACAACAAAATTCAGATGGAAAGCCAATGTCCAAAACTGATATTGAAAAAATATGAAGCCCCCAAACATCCAAACATTTGTGAGTCAGGAGTGGTCTGCCCAAGAAACTACATAATGTATTTGGAAGAAACACTCTTAGCAATAAACATCCGCTGAATGCCTATAATCTATGAATTATTTTCAATTAATATCCATTTTCTGATTTGGGCTTCCCTGGTGGCTAAGTGGTAAAGAATCTCCTGCCAGTGCAAGAGAGGCAGGTTCGATTCCTGGGTCGGGAAGATCCCCTGGAGAATGAAATGGCAACCCACTCCAGTATTCTTGCCTGGGAAATTCCCATGTACAGAGGAGCCTGGTGGGCTATAGTTCACGGGATCACAAAGAGCAACTAAATGATTATATGATTTAATATACATAATTTTTCAAATTTGGCAGTACATTTTTCTGAAGGGGAAGCTACAGTTGAGAGGTCAGGTCACTTACCTAAAATCACATGGCATAGCCAGCACTCCTAACTCTGCCCATTATTATTCCCAGTGTTCTTATCATTACTGTGTTGTTGCCACTGAACTGCTCGTGAAACATTTTCTCCAAGCCCATGGGAAATGTTGGGCAAGTGCACTCCTCTCTTTCACTCTGAGTTTTTGCCTTCTCCTTGGCATTTCTCTCTTACAATTTTTCTTATTAAACCTCATGTCAAAAGAAATCTATAGCCACTTCCTTTGTAGCTAAAGAAAAAACAACATTTTTTTTTATCTTACTTTTTTGTTCCTTATTGCCAAGATATGACAAACTGGGATTTTCAAAATAAAAAATTTTACTAAAACTAGAGGGAAAAAAAAAACTAAAACTAAGAGTCAGAAAAATAATCATATCTCAAGTAGTTTTCTGATCTGAATAGGTAAGGATAGGGTGAGAAGGCCCACATGTAAAATAAGAACCTTGCATAGAAAGTCCTCCGTTTCATTCTGAAAGTCCTTTCACATAGATCTTGAGCAGATTGGAAAAGGGTGATCATAACGTTGATGGCCTAGCCCCAAGTGCATAAGGCAACCCTATACTTTCCCTGGTATGTGGCAGCAAGGACAGAAAGGACTGAAACTCAAAGCCATCCTCAAATCATCTCCACTTGGCCCTGTGTTTATCTCCTCAACTATCAACATCTCCTTACTCTGTTAGGAATTTTTACCCTCTGCATTTGTTAATGGAACAAGTTTACAAACTCTAGACCTTGGACTGAGTGACCTCCAAGGTTCATTCTAGATCTAAAACTATAGACTTTCAGAGTTGTCTTCCTTTGTCTGACGTTTCATTTGACATAATATCTCAGAGATCTATTTGTCTCAAATGGCAGGATTTTGTTCTTTCTCACAGTTGAAATATTTGTATATTTTTATCCATTCATCCATTGATGGGCACTTAGATTGTGTGATCTCACTTATGTGTGGAGTCTAAATAAGCTCAACTCATGAAAACAGAGAGTAGGGGTTTCCAGTATCAGGGGGTAGGGAAATAGGAGAGATCAAGTTTAAGGATACAAATTTGCAACTAGCTGAAAAATAAGTCCTGGGGCACAGTTTAGTGAATATAAACAACAATATTGTATTATAATCAGCCAACTTGCTAAGAGACTAGATGTTAATTATGCCCACCACAACAAATGGTAATTATGTCATAGAGGTGCTAATGATCACTACAAAGGGTAATCATATTACAATATTTATATATATTAAATTAATATGTTGCATACCTGAAATTTATACAATGTTATGTGTCAAATATAAACCCTACAGGCTTCCATGAGATAATGAGGCAACGCATTTCCAAACTACTTGAATGCCCAAGAGCGTTCTAATGAAAGACATTAGAACCCCGGTGAAACACAGGCTACCTTCAGTTCATTTGTCCTCAGTTCTCGCAAGTGTTCTAGTTTAGTCACAAAGCTCCTTTGGCTGTTGAGCTGTTATAAGGAGATAACAGGTCTCATCACAACAGAAGTAACGCAGAGGTTTTGTCTCGAAACTGTCCATCAAAAATGGGCTTCCAGAGAGTGCTATTGTGTTTTCAGAGGTAGGTATGGAGTTGATTAATTAAAAGTTAATGGTAATGCAAACTTTAATTTTACCTTTAGCACATCAATCCTATTTTCTTATAAGCCTAGGGACCTACTGTTGCCAAGCTATGATTTATCACTGTTTGCAGTAGTTTCTTTTGAAAGTGTGATAAAATTTGGTGTTACTTTGAGAAATCAGTTTCTATTAGTTTCATATTTTATGACTTTGTAATGAACAGTTCTCTGAAGCATCACTTAAGGCAATTGTTCACTGAAACAATGTGCATATCTTGTTTAATTTGTTATATAAACAAGTAGTGCTATATTATCAACATTGCAGTTTTGTTTCACTTTGCTCACAAAATGAGACCAAATATCTCAAAGGTTTATTGGCCATTCTTTATGGAAAAGTAAGACCAGGCTTTTTAATACAAAGGAGCTAAGTGCCTTTGGCCTTATTTTGGTTATATTTCTTCAAACTATGATTTTTCTATTATCTTTGAGTCCACGCAAAATCAGTCAGTTCAGTTGCTCAGTCGTGTCTGACTCTTTGAGACCCCAAGGACTGCAGCATGCCAGGCTTCCCTGTCTATTACCAACTCCCAGAGCTTGCTCAAACTCATGTCCATCGAGTTGATGATGCCATCCAACCATCTCATCCTCTGTCATCCCCTTCTCCTCCTGCCTTTAATCTTTCCCAGCATCAGGGTCTTTTCCAATGAGTCAGTTCTTCATATCAGGTAGCCAAAGTATTGGAGTTTCAGCTTCAGCATCAGTCCTTCCAATGAATATTCAGAACTTATTTCCTTTAGGATGGACTGGTTTGATCTCCTTACAGTCCAAGGGACTCTTGGAGTCTTCTCCAGGCAAAGTAGCAGAACTTAAATGAAAAGATAAACCATATCTCACAGGATATTAGCTTCAATCATAGGGAATTGTCTCTCTTTTCTTCCATGTCCAAGGTTTGTGTTGATTATAGGCTGCCAAAATAAATATATTCAAAGCTAGCAGAGAAATCTTAGGTTTTCACTGGTGTGAAAGTCTGTATCAGTGTGGACATTAATATTCCACCACCTCTACCCTGACTCAGAACATAATCTAGTGTCTTTTATTTATTTATTTTTTTAATTTGGAAATTCTTTTTTTTTCTAGCATTTTTATTTTTTTATTTTGTTGTTTTTCCATTTATTTTTATTAGTTGGAGGCTAATTACTTTACAACATTGCAGTGGTTTTTGTCATACATTGAAATGAATTAGCCATGGATTTACATGTATTCCCCATCCCGGTCCCCTCTCCCACCTCCCTCTCCACCCCATCCCTCTGAGTCTTCCCAGCGCACCAGGCCCGAGCACTTGTCTCATGCATCCAACCTGGGCTGGTGATCTGTTTCACCCTAGATATACAAGAACATAATCTAGTGTCTTTTAATGAAAATCAGTCATTATCAAAAATTGCCACTTCAGATGAAAAAGTTCACAGATTGGGAGATCTTATAAGATAAAGCATAGGATAACTAGCATACAAAAATGATCCCCAATGGTGCACACTTATATTAATAAAATACTGGTATTTTTTTCATATTGTTTGCTTGTGATAGAGACTGGAAATGGCAAAATGTGGCTTTAAGGGAGCAGCTAAAGCACAGTCTGTTACTTTTGTCATAAGATAAAAGCTGAAAGAATTTGTATCTGGGAGAACTGCTATGTAGTTTGGAAATGTGGGGAAGCAAAGTGGGCAATCATATTGTCCAAGCAGATAGATGGAGATAGTATGGAAACCAGACCTGTATGGCCACTGCATCAGAACCACTACAAGTAATAAAGAATGCAACATTTATTATAGGAATTACTTGATCATGTGCTATTGTGGGAACTGGTAAAAAGATCTCTATACAACTGTTGCTTCTGAGTTTGTGTTTGCTCTGAAGAGAGCAGGGTGGGAAGTTAGGAGATAAAGCATGTGTAAGATGGAGAAACCAGAAAAGTACTAGAATAAGCTAATTATCCCCATCAATCTCCCATCACCTCTTTGGTGATGCAGATGAACTTCAAGAGACGCTGAAATTTTTTATTAGGAAGTTGAACATGTCTCATCCATAAGTTAGAGGATCTGAAGCTGAAGGTCCAGCAGGACCAAGGGGCCTACAGCCCTGATTCTAATACCCGCATCAGTAATACAAGGCAGTAGATCAGCAACAGAGTGCATGGACTACAATACTGCGTAACCCTACACTATGCTTCTTAGTGTAAGCACGAGTGTTTCTTCATATATATGTATACTTTATTGAGATGATTTGTGTGTGTGTGTTCTCAGTCATGTCCTACTCTTTGCGACACTATGGACTGTAGCCCGCCAGGCTCCTCTCTGTGTGAAATCCTCCAGGCAAGAATACTGGAGTGGGTAACCATTCCCTTCTCCACGGGATCTTCCCGACCCAGGAATCGAACCTGTGTCTCTTGAGTCTCCTGCATTGGCAGGTAGATTCTTTACCACTGCGCCACATGGGAAGCCCCAGGTGTATACTTTATTAAATATACATTTATTGAGATGATTTAAATGTACACTTTATTGAGATGATTTACATACAGTACAATTCACCTTTTAAAAATGTGCAATTTTATCTGTAGAGTTCTTTTTCTCTTGTAACATTCACAGGTTCCAGGGATTGGACATCTTTCAGTGGCCATTATTCTCCCTACTACAACCATCAAACGATTTTAAGCTTTTTATTGTTGTTGTTGCTGTTGCTGTTTGTTTTGTTTTTACATCACAGAAGAGAAGCTAGAGAATAGTTTCTCAGAATCCCCTTTCCTAAATGGTCCTAGATTGAAGTCTGCCAATAAGAGGCACTTGCATGAGATTTATTTTTTTTTTTTTGAAATTCAATATTTTTTTAATCCTTTTATTATTATTATTATTTTTTAATCCTTTTATTATTTTTTTAATCCTTTTATTATTATTTTTTTTAATCCTTTTATTATTATTATTTTTTAAATCCTTTTATTATTATTATTTTTAATCCTTTTATTATTATTATTATTATTTTTAATCCTTTTAAATATTTTTTTTTAATTTTTAAATTTTTTTAAATTTTTTTTTATTTTTATTTTTTTTACTTTTTTTTTTTTTCTTCCATTTATTTTTATTTGTTGGAGGCTAATTACTTTACAACATTGCAGTGGTTTTTGTCATACATTGAAATGAATTAGCCATGGATTTACATGTATTCCCCATCCCAGTCCCCCCTCCCACCTCCCTCTCCACCCCATCCCTCTGGGTCTTCCCAGTGCACCAGGCCTGAGCACTTGTCTCATGCATCCAACCTGGGCTGGTGATCTGTTTCACCCTAGATATACATGTTTCGATTGCATGAGATTTAGAAGGTTGAACAGATCCGTCTGTTACACTCCAGCAGCAGTTGCAGCCAGATGCATAGGCAGATGTAAGATTCCCGGGAGATTCCTAGTAAGCTCTTAGGGACATCTGCTTTGTAACCACAGACAGGGATAGACATTCACAGCTTCCTTGAGATCCTAGAAAATCACAACCACTTCCCAGCACATAGGGGGCAAATGATAGTAAATAAGCATCTTTTCTATACCTTGGCAAATGATCATACTTGTTTCTAGATATAGATCATCTCCCTTGCATTTTTAGTACTGTGAAATTTCTTTATGGGTCCTTTAATGTGTTTTTGAACATGTCACTTCTGTGACTTTTTCATTCTTTCCATTATGACCACTTTCCCACATCATGCTTGGTTTTATTTTTTTTGTTTCATTGCTATACCTTCATCTGTTGACCAGTACCATCTTTCTATTTTCCATTTTTATAAAATGTCACATGGCTTTTTCCCTGGGAGGAAAGTATGTAACACATTTAGCATGTGTGCTCTGCCGTCTGTGTCTGAACTGAATATCAGCTGTTTAGTGACCAATCACTGATGCACTGTAAAAAATGATGTGATTGGTCATTTATCATGATGTGTATTTGTTATTTATACAGTAACATGTGGACTGAAGAGTTAGTTGAAAACATCTGTACCTTATGCCCTGAAGAAGGAAATGGCAACTCACTACTCTATTCTTGTCTGAAAAATCCCATGGACGGAGGAGCCTAATGGGCTGCAGTCCATGGGGTCGCAAAGAGTTGGACACGACTGAATGACTAACACACTATGCAATTATTCAAGTGGTAACTGACATTTGAACTCTATTTTTGGGAAGTGGTGTTAGCTAACTTAACCATGGTGTATTAGTTTGCTAAGGTTGCCATAACAAAGTACCACAAATTTGTAGCTTAAACAACAGAAATTTATTTTCTCATAGTTCTGGAGGCTGGAAGTCCAAAATCAAGATATCTGTAGGGTTGGTTCCTTCTGAGAACCATGAGGGAAAGACATGATCCAGGCTTTTGTCCTTGGCTTGTAGATGGCTCCCTCTTTCATGTGTCTTTACAACATCTTCCATGGGGTTGTAAAGAGTCAGACATGACTGAGAGACTGAACTGAACTGAACTGACATCACTGTCCATCTGTATAGGTCTGTGACCAAATATCCTCATCTTATAAAGACACTAGACATGTTGGATTAAGGCTCATCTTAACTCATTTTAACTTACTCACCTCTGTAAATTCCCTGTCTCTGAATATGGTCACACTCTGACATAATGGGAGTTGTGTGCACACACTTAGTCGTGTCCAACTCTTTGCAACCCTATAGACTGTAGCCCACCAGGCTCCTCTGTCCATGGAATTTTCCAGGCAAGAATATTGGAGTGGGGTTGCCATTTCCTTCTCCAGGGGATCTTCCAGACCCTGAGTTAAACTTCAGATTAATTTTGGAATGAGGACACAATTCAGGCCACAACACATGGTAACTGAAATTTGTACACATACATGTTATACAAAAAGAGTGCCTTCTGAATGGACCCTGATAGATAGATAATCATAGTTTGAAAATTAGCATTATCTTCCAAAATGAGTCATGGGAGTTATGCTTCATTAGTTTTTCCCAAATGTTAAAAGCACTTCTGTGTCTTTATTATCAAATGTCAGATTTGTTCTGTTGAGAATTTTGCATCAGTGTTTCTTTTGTTAAGGTCTTTGAGATAATACTCCACAGTCCTTTTTTTTTTTAAATCAAGTATATTTATATAAATTAGAAGGCATGGATCTTAAGTGTTCAGTTGGATGAATTTTAACATTGTACAGAACCATGTAACCATCACTGCAGTTAAGATATAGAACCCTTTCATCACCCTCAAAATTTCTCTTGTGTCCCTTTGTAATAAATCCCCCTTGCACATCCAGCCTCAGGCAACCTTTGTTCTGATTTCTACTGCCAAAATGTAATTGTGACTGTTTTGGGATTCCATACAAATTGAGCCATACAGGTATGGCTGGCTTCTTTCACTCAGAATGATGCTTTTGGGATTCATCTTTGAGTTGTGTGTATTAGTAATTTGCTGAGTGGTGTTGATTACAGGGATGTGCCACAATTTGTTTTATTCATTCTTTTGCTGATAGACGTTTGGGTTGTTTCCAATGCTTTATGAACATTCTAGTAGAAAACTTTCGTGAACATATGTTTTTATTCTAGGAGCAGTATCACTGGGTCATAGTGCTGATATATGTTTAAGCGTATAAGAAATTGCCTGTCAGCTCTATAGAGTGGCTGCACCATTTTACTTCCTAACAACAGTGTATGAGTGTTTCAGCCATTTCACATTCTCAACATCATGTCAGTTCTTTAAAAAATTTGGCCATTCTAAATGAGAATAAAGTAGTTTCTTACTGTATTTCCTTTATACTAGTGATGTTTATCACCTTTTCATATACCTATTGGTCATTCCTATGTCTTCTTTTGCAGATTAGTTTATTCAAGACTTTTGCCCATTAAAAAATTGAGTCATTTGCCTTTTCTTTTTAATGCACAAGTTTTATTTTTAGAGCAGTTTTAGGTATACAGAAAAATTGAACAGAAAGTACAGAGTGCCCAAATTCTACCTCCTTCTCCCTCATAAATTCTTCCTACTATTCACATCTTTCAATAATGTGGTGTATTTGTCACAGTTGAAGAGCCAATAGTGATACATTATTATTAATTAAAGTCTGTAGTTAACATTAGAGTTCACTCTTTCAATTGTAAATTCCGTGGATATTGAGAAATGTATAATGGCATTATATTATTATACAAGATAGTTTTATTCCCAACAAAGCTTCTCTTCTCTTCCTATTTATTCCTACCCCTCAACCTGCCACTGGCAACCACTAAACTTATTGTCTCCATAGTCTTGCTTTTGCCAGAATGTCATATATTTGGAATTATATAGTATGTAGTCTTTTCAGATTGCTTCTTTCACTTCAGTTCAGTTCAGTTCAGTCGCTCAGGTGTGTCCAACTCTTTGTGACCCCAGCATGCCAGGCCTCCCTGTCCATCACCAACTCCTGGAGTTTACCCAAACTCATGTCCATTGAGTCGGTGATGCCATCCAACCATCTCATCCTCTGTCGTCCCCTTCTCCTCCTGCCTTCAATCTTTCCCAGCATCAGGGTCTTTTCAAATGAGTCAGCTCTTCACATCAGGTGGCCAAAGTATTGGAGTTTCAGCTTCAACATCAGTCTTTCCAATGAACACTCAGGACTGATCTCCTTTAGGATGGACTGGTTGGATCTCCTTGCAGTCCAAGGGACTCTCAAGAGTCTTCTCCAACACCACAGTTCAAAAGCATCAATTCTTTCACTTAGCAATATACATTTAAAGTCTACAATGTCTTTTTTTTGGCCTGGTAGCTCATTTTTTAAACAATTGCTGAGTTATTCTATTGTCTGGACATGGCACAGTTTATTTATCCACTGACCTGTTGAAAGACATGTTGTTTGCTTCCAAGTTTTGGTGATTGTGAATAAAGTTACTATAAACATTCACGTGCAGACTTTTGTTTGGATGGAAATTTTCAACTTATTTCAGTAAATACAAAGAAATGCAACTGCTGGATTGTATGGTAGGTTCGGCTTTGTAAAAAACTGAAAAGACTGTCTTCTAAGAGGTTTTTTTTTATTGCTCATTTTTAGGGGTGATTTATATATTCTTGATACATATGTTCTACATAAATATTCTAAAATCTATTTACCTATTTTGTATATTAGTTCTTGATGTATATATTTGTGTACATATATTCAGTGGCTTGTCTCTTCAAAATTGCTAGAACATCTTTTGATAAACAATACATTTTTCATTTTTATGAAGTCCAATTTATAGTGTTTTTCTTTTCTGGATAGAGGCTTCATAGTTTTAACTTTTACCTTTGGTCTATGATCTGTCTCAATGTTTATATACGGAATGAAGTAGGGTATGAGGTTCATCGTTTTCACATATGGCTATATAGTTGTTCCAGAAGTGAAAAATCTGTAATACCAATAACAATTTGCATTCCTAACTATGACATCTTTATTTCTGAAAACCATTCTCTACTGCAGGTAATGAAGTTCCCTCAGAGAAATGGGTATTTCCAGAGTGGGGGCCAGAAAAGTACAAGATGACCCTGGAATAGCTTATTATCCATGAAAGAAAGAAAGTTCTCAAAGAGTAAGGTAAGTACATCCAAAGGACACAGGAGGCAGCTTAAAACGCTTCCCACCTGGGAAATTTTGGAAATTCGAGCTTTGACATGAGTATAGACAGTAACGGGTTACAACCTTTGAATAAAATAGGAATCCAAGGGGCCTTACTGATAAAAATAAACATGAATAATAGGATGGAAAAATCTCTTTTTAAGTAGAATGCAAGCTAGTATTAAATATTTCTTAACATGTACAAGATAATTGTCTTAACTTTGGAGTGGGAAATTTCACAGAAACCATCTTAACCAATTGCTAAAAGTTACCATCACATGCGATGGAATAAAAGGATATTGTGTGCTTTCTGGTACGATGCACTGAGAAAAACTCCCCAAAGGCATAGTATGAATCTAATAACAGAACTATCAGGAATGGAAGAGCAGTTTGTTACTAGAAAGACTGCAATCTCCAAAGCTAAAGTCACATCAAGGAAAGACTTGAAGTGACATGACAGCTAACTGTAACACATGATCCAGGACTGGATTCTGGACCTAAACATTTCATTGGGGGGACAATTGAAGAAAATCTTAATAAGATAAGTAGATTAAATCGTAGCATTACAATATCCTTAATTTGGTGGCTCAGTGGTAAAGAACCCATCTACCAATGCAGGAGACACAGGCAGGAGACCCAGGTTTGGATCCTTGGGTTGGGAAGATCCCCTGGAGAAGGAAGTGGCAACCCACTCTAGTATTCTTGCCTGGAGAATTCCATGGAGGGAAGAGTCTGGTGGGCTATAGTCCATGGGATCACAAAGAGTTGGATATGCCTGAAGCAACTGAGAATGAGCATCCTTAATTTTGATAGTTAGACTGAGGTTTTAGAGGACAGTGTACTTGTTTATAGCAAATACACACTGAGATAATATGTAGAAATGAGCCTTTATGCTTGCAGCTCTCAAGTGGTTTAGGAAAAAAAATATAATACAGAAATGTACTGATAAGCACACAAACACTGACTATGAGAAAAAGCTAAGCCAAATATGGTAAAATGTTGACAGGTGGTTCACCAGGGGGAAGGACATCGAGGGATTTTTAAAAATCATACAGGTTTCTTGTATGTTTGAAATTATTTTCAAACAAGTTTTAAAAGAATGCATATTCAGCATTAATGTGTGAAAACCACTTTACACTTTAAAACTTACTTTCATATCCATTTTCTCATTTGAGACTCACACTGTCTCTGTGAGGAGGCATTTTTTATTCATTTTTATAAATAGGGAAATTGGATCTGAGAGGTGCTCAAGGGCTTGTCTGAAAGAGAACATGACAGATGTCAAAGCTGTACCAGGTATTTGCACCCCTAATCCAGGCTTCTTTGCACAGTTCCACGCTGCCTTTAAAGATAATGTCCTATGTTTGCCCTGGGCATGTTACTCTTTTTCCATGGCCCTTCATGTCCTCATTTGAAATCTGAAGTACTTTCATTAGTGGAGCACTCTGCGGGTTCTTCTCTCATTTAACAATTTTGGAGCCCGTAGAGTGAGAAATTGGCACCGTCCCCTCCAACACTGTAGCTTCCATTGCCAATTTACATAGCAACTGGTATACTTGCAGGAACCAGTATGGGGTTTGAGAAAGGTACTGGGGATACTTTTTAACATCACATGCTTCCTCTTCCCTAGGGGGGACTTTTTAACTCATTTTTAATGAACTCATTTTTCTGTGCTGAGAGAAATAGACCTTGAGTGGATAAGGAGGAGACAAGGGACTTGAAGGGCTGGCAGGAAACCCTAGGGAGCCTGAGAGGAGAGGATCATGGGACTCAGCAGAAGGGTGACTAGAGATGCTGCAAGGACTGAGAAAAACCTCGCTTCCAGTCTCTCAGATGTCCCAAGTCTGCTGGCCTCTCCCAGGTGACCACCATGGTGGCGCAGTGATGAAAGAAAGTTTCTGGAAGTAAAATTGCCTCTTTACTCAGGGAGAGCATCATGTGTCCACATCACAGATGTGGCACAGATTCTCCCAAGATGGGAGGAGGAAATAGAAAATGTTACAGGTTGGCCTTCAGAAGGTCATAACGGACACTGGTTTTCCCTAAACACAAAACCAGAAACCTTACGTCTCGTATCTATGAGAGAAGTGTGTTTTTAACTGACAGAAACCAAAATAAAATCTTATTTTATGCTTCTAACTACTTCTTATTCAAGAGTAAACATTTTTAAAAGTTAAACATCATAGCTAGATTTATGGATGCCATGATAAGAGAAGTGAATTAACCACACATTCAACTTAAAATACAAGTAGTAGAGTCACTGTAAGACTAATAAATCACAATTATCTGGTGAAAAATAATATGCAATCTGTGTGCAGTGCTTTATTTTTGACAAACACCTTTGTATTTGATCATTTGATCTTCACTGCAACCTTATGATTTGGATCCTGTTATTAGGAATATTGGGCTTCCCTTGTAGCTCAGATGGTAAAGAATCTGCCTGCAATGCAGAGACTTGGGTTCAATTCCTGGGTCAGGAAGATCCCCTGGAGAAGGAAATGGTAACCTGCTCCAGTATTCTTGGCTGGAGAATCCCATGGACAGAGGAGCCTGGAAGGCTACAGTCCATGGGGTCGCAAGAGTAGGACACGACTTAGCGACTAAACCACCATTAGGAATATTTATTGCAAAGGAGTCTGAGACTCAGAAAAATTAAGAGACTTGCTCAAGTCACAGTAAGTAAGAGTATGAGAATTTGAACCCAAATTTCAAGAATTCTTTTCTTTTCCTAATGCTTCTCTGAAATGTGCTTCACTGTTTTTATGTAGGCACACATATTCATTTGAAAACATGGTCAGTTTTGATTTTACCTTTGTCATACTGGTGAGGGTGAAGACTTAGGCCAGAGAGACTTTACTGGAGTTTTCATGGGAAAGGCTAGTCAAGGCTAGGTAAACAGTTTAGGATTAGCTAGTTTAAATAATTCTAGTGAGCACTGAGGAATAGGGACTGTCCCTAATGTTTGGTACCTAGCCCTGAGTTGATTTAGGTCAGAGGAATACTGACTTGGTGTGTGTGACTTAGATACAGGAGACAGTTTCAGAATCTGAGATCTGGACTGAAGGGGAGACATAAACAACTTTGGCTGTTATTTTGGCCCTGTAATTAATGAATACCAAGTAGCAAATACAGAATTAAGAAAATAGGACAGGACTGTATATTCCTAGGGCTTCCCAGGTGGCACTAGTGGTAAAGAACCTGTCTGCCAATGCAGGAGACTTAAGAGATGCAGGTTTGATCCCTGGGTTGGGAAGATCCCTTAGAGGAGGAAATGGCAACCCACTCCAGTATTCTTGCCGAGAGAATCCCATGGACAGAGGAACCTGGTGGGCTACAGTCCATAGGGTCGCACAGAGTCAGACACGACTAAGGAGTCTTAGCATGCATGCACGGATTCCTAGCATAATATCAGTTCTTTGACATGGAGTTCATACTTTTACTAATATCTGCAGCCTATCCTGAGTTTTTTCATGTTTCGGTTCTCTGCTGCCGTGAAACAAACCATGCCAAAACTTCATGCTTTAAAGCAACTGCCATTTTCTTTGCTCATGATTCTGTCAACTTGGAGTTTATGTAGTTTTGGAATTCATGAGGCTCTCTTTGCAGTCAGCTGGTGTCATCCCCTCAGCTGCATTCAGGCGATGGCTCTGTTGGGCTGGAGTGTCCAGGGGGAGCTTCATTCTCAAGTTTGTCTGCTGCCTTATGTCTCTTCCTCATGACCTCCTTTTCTCCATGGGGCTACAGTGAGCATCCCTGTGGCATGATGGTCTCTGGGTAGTTAGACTTCTTATATGGTGGCTGGCTCCCACCCAGAAGGGAGCATTCCAAGTGACAGGCAGACATTTCAGGTCTTTAAGACTTTGCCTCATAAATTACAAATTGCTTCTACCACAATTTATTTGTCAAATCAAGTCAAAATGCCAGTCCAGATTAAAGGAGCAGACGAAATTGTTTCTACCTTTTGATGGGCCAAAGGTAAAGAACTGTGGCTTGTGACTTGTGGCTCAGCTGGTAAAGAATCCGCCTGCAGTGTGGGAGACCTGGGTTTGATCCCTGGATTGGGAAGATCCCCTGGAGAAGGGAAAGGCTACACACTCCAGTATTCTGGCCTGGAGAATTCCATGGACTGTATAGTCCATGGAGTTGCAAAGAGTTGGACATGACTGAGTGACTTTCACTTTTGATAGGTTATGTGGCAAAGAATTTATGGTCATTTTCGACTCACCACATCCATTCTTCCTCATGAAAAATTTAGTCTAAATCAAAGTAACTAGCCAATTTGAGAGGTCTAAATTATACTTAAAATAAATAAACACAAATTATGCCAAGCCACACTCTTAACACTTACAACAAAAAATTTATGTTGACACCAGATACTTTCTAAAATGTATGAAAATGTCAGAAACAAACCAACTATATAAATTTTTGCATGTTCAACATACTAGTTATATTAAAATAACTAGGAATGGAAAACCATGAGAAGAAAAATCTAGTGCAATATACTGTGGGCAATAAATGCTATATTACAGCCATCCAAAAATATACATGAAGAATACCGATTTTGTAATAATAAGACATTAACTCATAGAAATCATAATTCAGTTATAGAAATCTGATTTTCCAGTTCTATATCTTTGGGGCTGTGAGTGTATTTGTTGTCATCCTTCTCCCGAATCATCTGAGAAACTGAGCTATGTTGGATCTTTTTGGTTCTGAGGCAGGAATGTACCTAAGAAATTCAGGAGTACTATGCAATTATGAAGACGATGGCTCTGTGCATCATATCTCTGTGCCTCCTGACATGTGAGGGAGTTTGACATATATTTGTTAGCAGAACTATATGTATTAGGATTCTGTAAACACTATGTATGTGTGTGTGCATGTGTGTGTATACATATATATTATATATGTATACACACATATCTACCCCCCCCACACACACACACACAATGGAAGGAGGCAAACCAAAGTTTGGATTTTCAATAATCCTGTTAAGTGAGATTTTGCAGGAAGAAGGAAAGGTATTGGGAATGTTTCCTTTTTATTTCAGCATGCCAGTATTAGTTAATTTCTTTTGACATAAGAATATGTTTCTTCAGTACTTGAATAAACACTGAAAAAATGTTTCAGTGCACTTTGGTGAGCTGGAGAGGATGAAGACAGGAGGAAGAAAGCTGTACCCTTCTATTCCTCTCTTTAGGCTGAAGGTCTCCACAGCCCTGCAGGTGTGGTTACTGTAAAAACACAGCCCCAGGTGGACCTGGTTAAGAAGGATTAGGGGGAGGTGTGTATGGGCAGAGGCCCACATCTTAGTGGCATCCATTTTACCCTCTGGCAAATATTCCCTTCAAAGCTGTTTTCTGCTCCTGTCTGCATATTCAAGTGTCAGCTTGACTTTCCCAATCTGTACACATTCCTCTGGAAGATGAAAAATCTAGGGATGTTTTTGTATTTATTTCAAGGGAATCTTATAGTCTCACTGCTAGGTATATACCAGGGCAGTGTTTGGAGCTTGGAAGGAGGTAGAAATGGTCAGCACCTTGGATCACTCACTCCCTTGGCCTTGGGCCCGTGCTCATGCCAAAGCATAGAGTTTGAACCCCCCTTGGAACGTTCTGGGCCAGAGCTGTTCTGATAAAGTTTCTGAGTCTGAGATAAGTCATATGGCATACTTACTGCTGCCAGCATCTTCACATAGCCATAAAGGAACATTTAAGGGTCACTTTAGAGGAGAAAGGGGAAGAAGGAAAGCACCATGCAGTCATAAGCAGGATGAATGGGCAAGGAGGGGCTAGTAGGCCTTGACCTTGGTCGGACAGCCTCACAGGCACCAGGAAGCTGGTTAACATGAGCATTACAATTCTATATAATTTTTCTAGTGGTACTACCAGCCTCTTCCCAACTGCTTCCCTCATGAGTCACTGATGAACTGCCTGTCTCTTTTTCTCTCCCTCCAAGTTGGGAAGCACCACACAAAATCCCTGCTCAGCTCTGTGGTCGGTTCTGGCCTGGGCATTTCTTGTTCTCTAGGTACCCAGAGCCCACTCAGAAGTAATACCAGTGATTGATTCCTATGGTTTACTCCCTGACTTCCTCTGTCATGGGTTTGTAGGAATGGGAGTAGGACAGCAAGGGTCTAATCATCTCTGGGTCCTCAACAGATCTTCCTAATCCACAGAAGTCCAGTGCAGAAATAATTTTCAGTGGAAGCACATGGGCACAATAATCAGAGAAGCTGAGACAGTGGTATCTATCGTACCACCAACATACTGCTCTCCTCGGTTTAGGCAAGTCTTCAACTTCTGGGTCTCAGGCTCCCAGAGGGCCCATCCCCATGTATGGTCCTTGTGTAAAGGTCAACAAGACAACCCATGCCAATTGCCAGATCCAGTGCCTGCTGCAGGATGTGTGTTTCTGGGACTAAAACCCTAGGCCTCTCCTCCAGGATTAGGGTCTAGAGCTGGAAAGTAGAGATGGATACTCACTGTGGCCCCAGGTAGGTCCACCTTCCACCCTGAGCTGTGAATGAGCAGGAGGCCCAGAAACCTACCTCCACCACTTCCTGTCCTTTCATTCCAGCTACTGAACACTTATGGAGCAACTAGTTAATGCTTTCAGATGCAGAAGATGAAAGGATGAATGAGAGAGGGTCCCTGCTTGGTTTCAAGGGCCTTCTGATCCAGTGGGGGAGGTTGCATTCCAGGAGAGTTCAAGGGTTCATATTCCCACCTGTCTGTCCTTTTCCCTGCCCACCCTCACCACAGTGGGATCCTCCTCCTCTCCCTTGGACCTTGGCCTCGTTTTTCTCCTCTTTCTCAGCTTCTCACTTCCATGGATGCCCATCGAATTCTATTGTAAAAGGACAGAGTAGGGTTTAAAATTTTTATTTTGCCACTTTTATTATGTCAGCCATAATTTCACAATGGAAACTATTCATGATCAGAGATAGAACATACCAGACACTTGAGCATTTCTAAATACTCTGTGCTGCCACCACTTGTAAATTTTATCTTAACATCTGAACCCTGAGATTCTTTCATCCACCAAATAGTTATGGAGTTTTGCTGTGGGCCAGGCACTTTTCTTGCATTATGGATAGAGCAACCAACAAAGCAAAGCCTCTGTCCACACAAACTTCCATATTAAAGTGGAGGCTGACAAATACACAAAGTGCGGTATGATATGATGGCTGCTGGTGTGATAAATGCTGTGTAGAGAAATGAAGCGAGGTAATGGGTTAGAGAGTACTGGCAGAGAGTGAGGTGCTCTGATAGACGAAGTGGTTAGGAAAGTCCTCTCTGAAACCCGAGGCAGAAAAAGTCAGGCAGTTAAATGAGGAGAGAGCCTTCCAAGGCAGAAAAGATAGAAAGTACAAAGATCCTGGGGCCAGAGCTACTTGTGTGCAAGAATCAGCAGGGAGAACTATGTGGTTAGAGCACAGCAGGAACTGAGAGGAGGCACAGGTGAGGCAGGGCTGCTAGGCCATTACCAGGACTTTGGTTTTTCTTTTGACTGAGAGGGGAAAACTATTGAAGGGTTTAGAGCAGGGAGGTGAAGTGATCAACCTTTTGTTCTAAAGGAGTCCTGTCCCTACTCTGGGTAATACACTATAAGAAGAGAAGAATGGAAGTTAAGTGGTTAGTTGCAACAGCCTGTGTGAGAAGGGGGCCAGGGTGATATTGGTAGAAGTAACAAGATGTGATTCAACTGGGAATATATTTTAAAAGGAGGTCCAACAGAATGTGGTGGCCCGGAGGCTGTCTCCCCAACTCATTTGTCAACTATTTGAATAATCGCATTCAAAGTAGAAAAGCAAAGCCATTTTTAAAACACAAGTGTTTATTGTTAAGTAGGGAATAAATACCCAGTAGTCAAGGAACACTAATACTAGGACAGAAGTAGAGTCAAAGACAGGCAGGATTCCTGCAAATGGTGATTGGATGCTAAATTTTGCAGAACTTTTTACACTTCGCTATTTACAAAAATAATTTTAAACAAAGGGATAGAGGTACACAATACTATTTTCCAACCAAAGAAAAGTCCCTTTTAAATATCATTTTGTCATGAAAGACAGGACCCCTGAGGGCCTTTCATAACTCTTAAGGGTGTGACACTGGCGTGCAGCCAGCACTGCTAACGGTTCTTTGGGTGAGGGAGATTTCATAAGCCAAGAAATGTGTTAAAACCACTCAGAGGGAACCCAGGGGCCACTGGCCCTCCAAGGCACACCGAGATGTATGAGTCCGCTTGGCTGAACGGTGGTGAGTCCTTTAAACCTGAGCAGGTTGAACCTCTCTGAGATATGGGTCTTTAGCGCCTGCACGGTCCAGACTACGGCCGGACCCATATCCAAGACTGGGTCTCCGCCTTTATCTAGCTGCCCAGGAACCTGCAAGCGCGGACCCTGAGCCCCTGCCCGCGCCACCCCGGCCCCGCCCCTTGCCTTCCCCGGCCCCGCCCCTTGCCTTCCCCGGCCCCGCCCCCTCCAGCCGGGCGGCGCCGGCGCGGGGCCGTCAGCTCGGCTGTGTGGGCGGAGCTTGCGCCGCCGCCGGGACCCCTGCGCGCACCGCCCTACGCCCCTAGCCACCGCGCGTCTCCGCCGACACGCACTTCCTGCGAGGCCTCCGAGCGCACCTTAGCCCTGCCGAAGCGAGCTGCGCCCTGCGCTGCCTTTCCAAGCTGTTCGCCATGGTGGACGAGCTGGTCCTGCTGCTGCACGCGCTCCTGATGCGGCACCGCGCCCTTAGCATCGAGAACAGCCAACTCATGGAACAGCTTCGGCTGCTGGTGTGCGAGAGGGCCACCCTGCTGCGCCAGGTACGTCCGCCGAGCTGCCCTGTGCCCTTCCCCGAAACGTTTGACGGCGAGAGCTCCCGGCTCCCCGAGTTTATCGTGCAGACGGCGTCTTACATGCTCGTCAACGAGAACCGATTCTGCAACGACGCCATGAAGGTGGCATTCCTGATCAGCCTGCTCACCGGGGAAGCCGAGGAGTGGGTGGTGCCCTACATTGAGATGGATAGCCCCATCCTGGGCGACTACCGGGCCTTCCTCGATGAGATGAAACAGTGTTTTGGCTGGGATGACGACGAAGACGACGAAGACGAAGATGAAGAAGATGATTACTAGGCCCGGAGACCCTCGGGCCTAGGAGGGGGAAGGGCACTGCCCGCCGCCACCCCCCACTGCCTCCCCGCCTCGCCCCGCCCGGAGCCACCGCGCTCCCCTAACGCTGCGATCCCTTGGCCTTTCCCTCCCCTCTGGTTGTCTTCCTCACCCTCCACTCTCGGCCGTAGTGCTTGTCTTTGTTCCAGGCATAGTGCTTTCCAGTCACCTGCTGCTGAGGCTGGGGCGTCTCTGAAGCGCACTCTGCCGCCCGCTCTGGCCAGCCCCAGGACCCTCACCGCTCATTAGAACTGTGTTCTGAGCGCCAGCTCTAGGGCAAGCCCCTCTTACAAACCGGTCAGCCTATACTCTACCCTGCCGACTGTCAGGCCTCAACCTCTGCCCAGCGACCTGCGCTGCCACCCAAGCACCCTCCTCCAGATTCCAGCTACAGACCCGGCCTTTGGAGATCAGGAGCAACCTAGAAGATGCCTTTGTGGGCTACACCTCCTGGGACACTGATTTGGACTGTTCACCAACAACTCCACCCCCCTCCCCAGGGGCTAATCTTTCAACTTGGTTAATTTTCCCTACTAACTCCGAGTCTTCCTCCTGCCCCACCAGATTGCTACAGGGGCTCATTGTGCCTGGCAGCCCAATTGTTGACATTTCTCCTATGCAGCAGTTTTGCACACCTGTCATCTTTGTTTCAAAATTGCAGCTGTCCCATAGAGGTGTGCATTTGGACAAAAATACTAAAAACTGAACAATACAAACAAAAGCAGGTACTCAGCCCAGCTCCTCAATGCTACCTGGAAAAAGCATTTGCATTCTTTTCAATAAATTACAAGCACTACCAAAAAAAAAACCCAAAAAGTGTCTTTTCATGGTTAAGGGCTATCATTGGCCTTTGCCACTTTCACCCTGACTCTCATTATTCCCACTGGTATCAGGGAATCTAGTTCAACTTTCAATCTCTGTACTCCCCACTGTCACGGCTACCACAGGGCTTTATGGGGAAACTGGTACTACCCCCACCGATGCCTTTCTTATAGCCCTGGTGAAGGGAGTGTTCTCTGGTTCTTCTGAGGTGGCATGGGTAAGGGGTGGCTGAGCAGGCAGGTGGCACACCATCCCAAACTGGGACACTTTTGAGAGAGCTTCAAGGGGACACTATTAATAATTAGACTGGAACAACAAGTCAGGACACACAGTATTTCTATCTTCGTGAGCTTTGGGGTTCTTCCTCAACATGGTCAGAGATGTTCTGCCCCTTAACTCTTAGTGCCTGTGGAGTGCTGTTGATTTCAGGGTGTAGCACATTGTTTTGTTTAAATACCCCTTTTAGGTGCTTGAGCTAACATTAAATCCCAGATCCTGGATAAATGTGCGCATACTAAATGGAGCCCGATTTGAGCATTTCATCTTCCTTAGGCAGATCCCCTTAGAATTCCCACCCATCCATGTGCCCCAGATTCCTGCCTGAAGGAACTGACAAGATTCTTAGATCTTGTACTGCTATCTGACCTATGCTGAGATCTCTTTGTGGGCCCAGAGGGCTCAGAGGCACTGAGGGAGTGGGGTGAGTGTTGAGGAGAAACTGCATACCTTTATGAGGCAATTACCCAGTTAAGTCACTGCAGTGTTAAGTCAGGGAAACTTGGTCCGGGGGTTTGTGGGGGCTGTCTCTGCCAGCCAGGAGGATTTGAGCTGTTCTGAGTTCTTATCTGTATCTGCTCCAATGTCTTCATTGTACCATGTATGGAGCCAGCCCTACCTTAGAACTTCTAATTCAGGTAATGAATGTCCTTGTTGTTTAAGACCTTTTGAAGCTAAGTGTTCTTTTATTTGTACTGGTAAACCTCACAGTGTGGGTTAAATGAGATCCTGATCATTCTCCTGGGTACTTTATGGGTGTGGATTCAGTGAGATCACACCCATGAGATAGTTTGAACTGTCCCTGCTACACGGTGAACACTCATTAAACTTGGGTTCTTACTCTCAGGCCTGGGAACTGAAGCATCATTCCAGAAACAGATCTCTTGCTATGACCTTGGCCTCAGTAGGAAAATGTCAGGAGTCTTTTGGAGCAGGGTAGGCTCAGGGATAGTGGAAATGGGAGCAGCACGAGGCTTTGTTTACTCTTTTGGATCTGGCATGAAGTCAGATAAAAAGCCAGTTTACAGTTACTTTGGTGAACAGGTAAAGTCCAGAGCAAGAGGCATTCTTCCAGCCTAAGCAGGTTGTTTCTGGAGGGGGTGACAGGGGTAGATAATGATGTAGCAGAGGAGGCTGAGGTCCATCCTGGGGGTGGATGTGGGAAAGTGCTGGTCAAGAGGTGAGAGCTGAATGAGACCCAGTGAAACCAAAACTCAGTCATCCGAAGTAATCAGTGGCCTGGGTAGACTTAGAGGAGAAAGAGATATGGTGGTCAAAGAAAGGTAGTTCTTGGCCTCATGGTGATTCCAATTTGTTGCTTTTATGGTGCCTTGGGCCAAAATTAGGATGATACCTTGCTACAGGTAAGGTTCAGAAAGAGAATCTAAACTGATTAGATTTGAGGGTGACCTTTTCAGGGTGGAAGTTGAAGGCATGAATAGATGAGATCTCCTCCCTACCACCAAACCAAGTGAGTCCTTTCTTTTCATGGGGAAGTAAGGGGTCTCTGGTCAGTGAAGATGCCAGCGCAGTGCCTGAGTAGCACTCATGACAGCTAGGCCAGGAGCTTCTGGAATCTGAAATGCACACATCCTGGCCATGTATGCATGGGTGTGAGCTGACTCTGTGTGTGTTAGTGTCCTTCATATGTCATGGAGGAGCAGGTTATGCTGTGAGCTGCAGAGAGGGGCAGTGTTAAGAATCTGGCTACCTTGGGGGCAGATTCTGCAATAAAAGCATCAATACTAGCAAGGGCCTGACTCCCATAGGAGGAATTAATGATAGTTTGATTGTAGCATAAGCCCAGCAGAAGAGAATGGAGAAGCAGATAAGCACATCTGAAGATAGTGTCACCACTCAGATGGAAACTATTAAAAGTAGTTGAAAATGTTGAAATAGCAAGTATGAACTTTAGACTCCTGAATTCCTATCACACTGGACTTGAAAAGGTCACTGAAATTATGTTGTTAATGAAATCAACCATATTGTAGATTATACTCATGGAATCATATTAAAGCTTCCAAAGTATGATTGAATTTCTCTAATCACTTGAGTAGGTAAGCAGTGCCATCCATTAATCCTGTGTTATTGTGTTTTGCAGGATGGTATGTAAAGCTAGAGGTACATTATGTACATTGTGTTTGGTTATTTTCTGTTATTATAACAGGAAGTAGAGGGAGATGTCTTCTTGAAATTAGTGGAGTATTTATTTTTTCAATAAATGAATTTAAATAATTTTTTAACTTCTTAAAGCAATTAAAATGGAGCTAATAAAGGGATATCAATTCAAGTTCCTGAGAATGTTTTCCTTGATGGATGATCAATGTGGGGTAATTTTATGAAGTATATATATTATTTGCTTTGAAATAATGAATTTTGCTGGGCTTTATGGTAAAGAATCTGCCTGCCAGGAGACTCAAGTTTGATCCCTGGGTCTGGAAGATCCCCTGGAGGAGGGCATGGCAACCCACTCCAGTATTCTTGCCTGGAGAATCCCATGGACAGAGGAGCCTGGTGGGCTACAGTCCATAGGGCTGCAAAGAGTCAGACATGACTGAAGCGACTTAGCATGCATGCATGCATGAATTTTGCTAAAGTAGCATTAGAAGTGTCTGGTGGTTTGCATTACTCAGTAGTTCAAGTATATTTCCTACAGTCTTATGTCCACTTATTCCTAAAATTAAATACAGTGAACTGTGACCTGTTTGGTGTCCTTCAACAGTGCTGGAACCCCTACTTCTGATCATTCCCCGTGCATTTTTTCCCTTCTTGTCTGAAATGCTTCTGCTATTATTTGTTATCTTCAAATATTGTATTGTCCAGGGAGTTAAAAAAAAAAAACAGCAGTGCAGTTAGCCCGTGATGGATAATAGCTTGCTTGAAATAATTATGAACTGCATAGCAAGATTTGTTAAAGGAGCAGAAGCCCTCCCCTGGATGAGTTAGGGGAGGTGGTGGTGAGATGCTGCAAAGGGGGTTTGAGAATAGTTAGATAGCAGCATTTATGTACCTCCTGGTATCTCACTTATGATCAATAACAAATTAACTTTTCTTAATATCCATAATATTTGCATACCTTCTTCCCCCACCCTAAATGACAAAGAATTTCATGAGCAGAATTATAATAATGTAATTCTTCTATTTTAATCAAGTGTTAGTCGCTCAGTCGTGTCCAACTCTTTGTGACCCCATGGACTGTAGCCTGCCAGGCTCCTCTGTCCATGGAATTTTCTGGGCAAGAATACTGGACTGGGTTGCCATTTCCTTCTCCAGATCTTCCTGACCCAGGGATCGAACACAGGTCTCCCATGTTGCAGGCAGATTCATTACCTGTGAGTCACCAGGGAAGCCCATTTTAGCCAAAGTCCCTACTTACATGAGTCAGAGATAAAAAAGAAGCTCAAGATAAAAAACTGTCACAAGACTCTTACATTCCTCACTTAAAATTGTTACTTTTAAAACAAATAATAACAGTAAAGGAAAGCAAAGGGTTTTTCAGTAGTAACTGAAGTAATTGGGATATTTCTGATTTATTTGTTCTCTAGACACAGATAATTGCACTGCCATACAGGGCTTTTAGAACTGCTCCTTTGAATGAACACAATTAAATTTTTAACATGTTCACAAGTAGGGAGAATAATATAATGAGTCCCCATAGACCCATCTCCAGATTCAAAACTTACCAACATTTTTGCTTCACCTATCCCTTTTCTTTCTTATAATTTTTAATGAAATATTTAAAATAAAATCTCAGATATCATATTAATTCACCCTTTCATATTTCAGTATGTTTCTCTAACAGATAAGCCTTTAAAAACAATCCATAATATCATCACCATCATGTACTAAAATACAATGACTCCTTAATATTTAATACTCCATATTCAAATACCCACAGTATCTTTAAAAAGTGTTTTTAATGCTTTGTTTGAATTAGGTTTCAAAAATGTCGACACAGTGCCTTTGGTTTATATATCTCTAAAACCATCTTTTAACTAATAACAATGGCCCTCCATCTTTTTTTCCCTCTGTAAATTATTTATTGAGTAAACCAGGTCATTTGTCCTATGGAATTTCTTATATTCTAGACCTGCTTAACTTTTTCATATCCTTGCCTAAGTTTCTCTTGGGTTGTTGGTGTTTCTCAATTTTTTAGAGGCTCTTTGTTCACTAGGGATTGATGATACATGTTGCAAATATTTATTTTTACAGTGGTAAAATTTTTTGGCTATGTCATGTAACAGGTGGGATCTTAGTTCCCTGAGGAGGGATTGAACGTGCGCCCCCTTCAGTGGAAGCACTGAGTCCTAACCACTGGGCCGTCAGGGAAGTTCCTTATTCCTGTGACCATAATCCTCCATGTGTTTTAATCTTAATATATCAGATAACCTAATTAAATAATAACTACTTAGTCTAATTTTCATTCAATGTCTTTTTGTTAGCTAGTTTCTTTTTCCATTTTTAGTTGTTTCTTCAAAAGGTAAAGAACCTTGTAAAACTCCTGGAAACTACATAGTCTGAGGTTTTGATGGTGAATAAAAGTTTTGTTATAGGTAGATTTTTTTTTCTTTCCTAGCTCCACTGTCTTTTAGCATTGAATGTTATTTTCTAGAAGTCTAAGGCCATCCTAATATTTTTCATTCACAACTGATTTGATATTTTTGTTGAGTTCCCAGAGAATTTTTTCTTTATATTTCAATAGGATATATCTAAGTATTACTCATTTTTCTGGCCATGTTTTTGTGTAACCTGGTGTGACCATTTAATATGTACATTCGAGATTTGATTCCTTTCTGCAAAACTTTCATAATTATTTATTTAAATATGTATAATGCATACTGATACTTATTTATGTTGACTCTCTTTTACCGGCCCTCTGTATCTTAAATTTTCTCAGATTTTTTACAAATTTTTTCTTCATTTACATTTATTCTCTTTACTTTGGTCAGTCCTGTTCTCTCTGTCCTTTACAGTGATTTCAGAAGCATCTGTCATTCTTTGTGTTGTTTCCCGTTTGGCTTCATATGTGACAGTTTTGTTTTATTCAACTTCTTTGCCAAGTGTCACGAGCTCAGGCTTAAGTTTCTGCTGACTTGTGCATTCTCTTGTTGTGTAGTTATGAATCCTTTATATCTTTTAAGTTGATGGTGTTGTGCTATGTTATGATATGATGGGTGATATAAATCACATCTCTTTTCTTGGCAGTATTTTTGTTGGGAGTGTTATTTGCCATTTTTTCCTTGTTTCTTCCCTCCTGTGGGAGTGCATCTAGGAACCTTTCAGTATCTTGCCTCCTTTCCAATAATGCTGTAAAGAAGCTATAAGTCAGCCTTTCTTATCTCTTTTAGTCTAGTGCCAACAGCATTTTCTCTGGTAGAAATAACTCAGTGTTAGTGACCTGTATGTTGCATACTTCCCATTTTTCTGAAATGAGACAAATCTGACTCTCCATTCCCTTTGCAAAACATTTCCGTAGCACTTTCATGTTTTCATTGTACCCGAATGTACCTAGATGGTTTCTGACATTATTTTCAGAATCAACATTCTGTACTTTCTATTCTTGCTCAGTCTCTGCCGCTCAGTAGTTCTTATCTCTTAATCACCCAAGATAATCTCTATCCCTGAGAAACATGGAGCTAACCTTTGAGAGGGATTGAATGAGATTCAGCTCTGGGGGTGGGAGAACCTGAAAAGTAAAAAGTGAATTAATGACTTAGAATATTTTCTCACTACAGCTGTGTGTGTGTGTGTGTTTGTTTCAAAAATAAGATCAATTTTAGTCTCGATTTTTGGAACAACTTTTTATCCCCTGTGTAACAAGAAGAAAAATGGAAGGATTTTAGCCATCTGTGAAGAAGAGGCACTACATATGTAGCAGATCCCATCAACATGTATATGGGGGGAAAAAAAACCAAATCGGTTGTTCATTGGAATAAGAAGTGAAGAAGGTGAAATTAGCATCAGAAAATGGACATTAGAAGAGATAAAAAAGCATACATGGAAAGTTTTGTTTGTTGCAAGTTGAGAATGGATTGTTTCTCACACAAAGTTTCAGTTCGATGAGAATGTATTGGGAATCAGAAAGGCTGATCCCTGTTTAGCTTTGCCTTAGATTTACTCTGCCAAACCTAACAGCTTACTGGACTTCCCTGGTTCTAAACTTCTGTGCCTATGTCATGGGAATATTTATATCTTAGGGCTAGTATAAGAAAAAACTGCCTAGTATCTTATCTGGTGGTCAATAAATATTAACATCATTCTTTTCTTCAATAGGTATTATTTAGTAAAATAGGAATATAAGGTTGGCTGTTATGCTAGTTGTGTGTTTTGGTAGAAAGCCACTGTATTGGGGCATTTGGAGTGTTAACAGAAAATGTCAGCACATTAAAGTGTTGGATATTAAGAATGAGTATTAAGAATTAATTGATGTATATTATCAAATGTGAAACAGATCGCCAGCCCAGGTTGGATGCATGAGACAAGTGCTCAGGGCTGGTGCACTGGGAAGACCCAGAGGGATGGGATGGGGAGGGAGGTGGGAGGGGGGATCAGGATGGGGAACACATGTAAATCCATGGCTGATTCATGTCAATGTATGGCAAAAACCACTACAATATTGTAAAGTAATTAGCCTCCAACTAATAAAAATAAATGGAAAAAAAAGAAGAATAATTGATATGTGAACAACATTTGACACTTTAAAAGTCACTTTCATATTCAATTTCTTATGTGAGACTCACGCCAATTCAGTGAAGAGATATTTTTATTTACATTTGGAATATTAAGTCTCTGAGATGCCCTAGAACTTGTTCATGATAAAAAAAGTTAGAATGTGCGCCAGAGTTCCCACCTGAGTTCTGTACTCTTTTCACAGTTTCAGGCTGGCTGCCTTTTGAAAGTAATACCTTGTTTCAGGTTGCCTGTCTCCCATGGACCTTCATTTCCTTGTTTATCATCTGAAGTATTTTCATTAGAGGGCCACTCTGCTAGTTCTCTAATTTAATAACAAAGTCGCCCTCAAAATGAGCAACTGTCACTGTCCACTCCAACTCTGAACCCCTGTAATTTTGGCTCCATTTTCCACAATTGCTGGAGTACTTATAGGAAACAGTACAGGATTTGACAAAGACGCTGGGGTGACTAATTTTCTAAAAGCAAGCCCCCCAAACACCCCCCAAACCTAAATGTGCATCAAAGGAGACAGATAAATAATGATAAATTACATCCCTGTGAGCTACTTTGTTGTTGTACGTAGTTGCTCAGTCATGTCCAGCGCTTTGCGACCCCATGGACTATAGCCCACCAGGCCTCTCCGCCCATGGAATTTCCCAGGCAAGAATACTGCAGTGGGGTGCCATTTCCTAACAGGGGATCTTCCCCACCCAGGGATTGAACCTGCGTCGCTTATGTCTCCAGGATTGACTGGCAGATTCTTTTCTACGAGCGCCACCTGAGAAGCCCATGAGCTACCTTGCAAGGGTAAAAATAATGATATCTTTGTATTTTTGAGAAGAAGTTCCAATAGGAATTGTTAAGCATAAAAGTACTTCATAAATACATGTAAAGTATGATGATATTTATGAATATTTTATAACCTAAATATTTAAAAACCTAATATTTTAAAATGTGTGTATATGTATATGTATATATACAAAAGGAAAAAAAGAACAGGAAAATAAAAGCCAAAAATTTATCAATATTTACCCTAGATGGGATTAGTATGAAAGAGAATGTTTGCCTATTTACTCTATATTGCTCAGATTTAATACAGTGAGCACTAATGTAATGTAAAACATAGAATTAGTACTTATTCTGGATAGGTTTTAGTGAAAATAAAAAAAATACTTGGTAGCATTATAAAATAGTTCTCTTTTGGAAACAATAATTCATATTTTAGGAACCATAAACTTATTCACAGTTTGTTGTAAAATAAACACAATTGGTTTTATAAATCCTGGTATGTTACTTTAATTCTACTAAACCATCAATAATAAAACTTTGTTTTATCAATGAAAACATCCTATACTCAATTATTTCAGTAGCTAATCTGGTCAGTGCTGTTAGAAATAGGTCATTCTATAATACCTTTTCAATTTGTCCCTTTCTTTTCAGCTGTGATTTCCTTAGTATAATAAAACCTCAATGCTTGCCGGGTTTATCTGTATAGACTCCTAGATGACTTTTATTCTTTCAGGCTCTCTTTCTTCTAATCTGTTCTTTTCATTACTGTTAGTTTTGTGTTTTTGAAATGTAAATCTTACCACTTTTTTCATTCAAAGTCTTTCTGTGATTCCCATTTCTTCAGAAAGTACTTAAATTCTATAACATAACACTTATGTCTGTATTACTCTTTTTTAAAATTATCTTTTTATTGAGTTATAATTAACAAATCATAAAATTCACCTTTCTATATGTACAGTTCAGAACTTTTATGATATTCACAAAATTGTGTAACCATCACCACTATGTAATTCTAGAAACTTTTCATTATCTCAGAAAGAAATCCCATACCCATTAGCAGTTACTCCTCATTGCCCCATCCCCCCATCTCACCCCCATCCTTGGGAACTACTAATTTCTGTCCCTATAGATTGCCTATTCAGGACATTTTTTACAAGTAGAATCATATGATATATGGTCTTTTGTGATTGATTTCTTGTTCTTAGCGTACAACTGTTGTAGCATGTATCAGTATTTCATTTCTTTCATGGCTGAATAATATTCTGTTGTGTGAATATACCACATTTTATACCACATTTTGGTTTTCTATATGTCAATTGAAGTAAATTTGAGTTGTCTTCAATTTGTGGCTACTATAAATGATGCTGCTATGAAAATTCATGTACAAGCTTTTGTTTCAACATCTATTTTCAATTATCTTGGGTTTCTATCTAGGAGTAGAATTGCTAGGACATATGTAATTCTGTGCTTAAATTTTGTAGAACTGCCAGATTATTTTCCAAAGTGGCTATACCATTTTATATTCTTACTAGTATTATGTGAGTTTTAGAATTTCTCTACATTCTCAGAAACACCTGTTATTGTCCACGTTTTTAATTATAGTCATCCTAATTGGTGTTAAGTGGTCTATCATGATTTTGATTTGTTTTTCTCTAATGATTAATGATGGCAAGCATTTTCTCTTGTGCTTATTGATCATTTGTACATATATATATATATATATAAATTTTTGGAGAAGTGCCCATTTTTAAATTGAACCATCTTTTTATATAAGAGTTCCATATGTATTCTAGATACTATGCTTAATTATTATTGGATGTATGATTTACAAATATTTTTACCTATTTGATGGATTGCCTTTTCACTTTTTGGTAGTGTCTTTTGATGCATAAATGTGTTTAATTTTAATGAAATCCAATTTATATATTTTCTCTTTGATTAGTTGTGCTTTTTGTGTCATACTTATGAAACAATTTCCTAACCCAGAGTCACAACAATTAACACATTTTTTATAGTTTCTATGTTCAACTTGATAGACACGAGTTTGAGCAAGCTCTGGGAGTTGGTGACGGATAGAGAAACCTAGTGTGCTGGGGGTCCATGGGGTCACAAAGAGCTGGACATGACTGCGACTGAACTGAACTGAACTGAATGTTTTATATCTATGCTTTCATGGTCATCCAAGTTTTAAATTTTAGATATTTCGTTTTGGCCTTTGGTTCATTTTGAGTCAACTTTTTTTTTTCCATTTATTTTTATTAGTTGGAGGCTAATTACTTTACATCATTGCAGTGGTTTTTGTCATACATTGAAATGAATTAGCCATGGATTTACATGTATTCCCCATCCTGGCCCCCCCTCCCACCTCTCTCTCCACCCGATCCCTCTGGGTCTTCCCAGTGCACCAGGCCCGAGCACTTGTCTCATGCACCCAACCTGGGCTGGTGATCTGTTTCACCCTAGATAATATACATGTTTCAATGCTGTTCTCTTGAAACATCCCACCCTCGCCTTCTCCCAGAGTCCATAAGTCTGTTCTATACATCTGAGTCTCTTTTTCTGTTTTGCATATAGGGTTATCGTTACCATCTTTCTAAATTCCATATATATGTGTTAATATACTGTAATGGTCTTTATCTTTCTGGCTTACTTCACTCTGTATAATGGGCTCCAGTTTCATCCATCTCATTAGAACTGATTCAAATGAATTCTTTTTAATGGCTGAGTAATATTCCATGGTGTATATGAGTCAACTTTTATATATGGTGTGAGGCAGTGGTTTAAATTCATTTTTTTTGCATGTGGCTATCCAGTGTCTCAGGCTTCCCTGGTGGCTCAGTGGTAAAGAATTTGCCTGCCAATGCAGGAGATGTGGGTTCGATCCCTGGGTTGGGAAGATCCCCTGGAGAAAGAAATGGCAACCCACTCCAGTATTCTTGCCTGGGGAAATCCCATGGACAGAGGAGTCTGGCAGGCTATAGTCCATGGGGTTGCAAAGAGTCAACCCAACTTAGTGACTAAACAATAATGACAACAGCAATTCAATGTCCCAACACCATTTGTTGAAAGGAATATTATTTTAACCCCATAAATTGTCTTAGCATTTATCAAAAAATCAATTGGTCATGGACGTATAGGTTTATTTCTGCTGTTTCTCTTCCTTGGACAATTTCCCCCACCTCTCTTTATCTAGGTATCTCCAACTATCTCTGATCTTACTTGAAATGTAATTTTCTCAGAGTGGCCTTACCTGGCTAATACCTCCCCTTCCTAAACAACACCAGTTTACTGTTATAAACTCTCACTATGCTATACTTCTCTGTTGGTGCATTTGTAAAAGAATCACTTATGTGATTTTTTATTGTCTCCTATTAGAATGCAAGCTCTTTGAGGTTCGGGTTCTTGCTAGTCTAATTCCACACTGTACAATAGTATCTAAAACAATCTTGAGCATCTGGTATGCACTAGTAAATATTTGTTGTATAAATTGTTGAGTGACTTTAAACAAGCATTGTGAAAGAGGTGTGTGCGTGAGATAACTGGAGTTTGCGGGATATCAGAAAATTCAGGCCTCATTACCTTACTAAATAAAACAAAGAGAGAGACTTCAATGAGCATGCCCTAAGAAGGAAAGTACACCTTGCTGCAAAAGAAGGATGGCATAGAGCTCTTTCTGTAAAGTGTTTTCTGCACTTTATGAGCCATTATTATCTCCTTATTTAATTTACCAAAAAAAAAGTAGTAATCAAGGACAACTGAAAGTAGAAATCTTTCTGAGGTTTACTAACAATGTACACAGCATCTGCTTTCCATATTACTTTATTTTCAAAGGTGACATTAAAGTCTTATGCTCTGCTAGAGATAGGAGTATTTGAAAAAAAAATTCATTATCATTGAAAACACTGGATTCATGTTGCCACCCTAGGGAAATTAGGAAATACCAGAGATATAAGTTTGAGGTTAAAGGATGCTTTTGGAGAACAAAAGATAATGGGTTTTGAAAGATATCATCACAGAAACCATGTTTATCTACATGCGGTAGTTGACTGTTTTGAAGTTATTTTTCTTCTTACATACCTCCTTACTTCCAAGTCCTTTTCTTTTTTCTATACTTCTTTTCAGTTTCCCTCTGGTGGCTCAGATGGTAAAGAATCTACCTGCAGTGCAGGGGACCCAGGTTCCATCCCTGGGTCAGGAGAATCTGCTGGAGAAGTGATTGACAACCCACTCCAATATTCTTGCCTGGAGTATTCCATGGACAGAGGGGGCCTGATGAGCTACAGTCCATGGGGTCACAGAGTCGGACACAACTGAGTGACTAACACTTTCACCTTTTCCACTTTTTCAATCAGCCATGGAATAATTAAAGCAGTGTATATAAGTAAACTCAGTTTATATATCTTTAGGTCAAAAATTGCTAACAATGCAATAAAAAGAATTCTGGATGCCATGTTCCACTCTGTGGTAAGCTTGGTATAACTGCCTATGATGGCAGCTATACTGTGACGGTAGCTACCCTCATACATATGAATGGATCAATGGAATTTGAGAGACTAAATGTTCTTGTCGTATAAGCATTGTGTTTTAATATTTGGTCATTTCCAAGCTTTCTTTTGGAAGAATTGCACATGGAGAATATAAACAACGTCAGTAGTAATTTTTGAAATTGTGATAGAAGCATTTATTCAGTATCTTGTATTTGCATAACATTTTGCTCAGTGGTAGTTGGTTCAGATGTTTACTTCTTCAATGAAGTAGGTGTGTCTCAGCTTACTTTTCTTGACTCAAATATACATGCATCAGACTCAATCTTGCCCTTTCCTTATACTCCTTTAGCACTTACACTGGATTATTAAAAACTGAGGAAAATGTTTTGATCAGTTACAGGGCAGTCAGCACATTTTTAGGAGTTAAAGAGCAAAAAGGGAAGACAGTATCTATTTATTGAGCTTTACTTTGCTCTTTGCTAATAATATCAACACTAGAGCCTGAGAGAGACTGTTTCACGGACCTGTAGTTCTGAAGCCAACATAAAGCTGGAAAATTTCCTCCATGGTAGCCATCTCAGAATAATATCTTAATGTCTTTTTATATCAAGATATTGCTAGATAGAATTTGAAAAATGCTCATAGAGTATAAATAAACTCCTCAAAATCATTGAATAGTAGGCTATTTTTAATTACATTTAATTAATTTAATTTAATTAATTTTAAAATAGCTACAACTGTACTTGGAAGAGATAACAAAATACTGAGACCTCCTTTGGCTTCTGACTATACATTTGGCTATACACTATGTGAAACTTCTCTTGTAGAGGTACCTCAGGAAAGAGGACATAGAATATATGGCCTTGGTTTTCCTGACACAGTGATTTGACTGTTGCTTTTAAATCCCTGGCATTCATGATTCTGTTTTGCAAAAAATAACTGTTTAAATGGAGGTCCAGTGACAATGATGTTAATGGCCCTATGGTGATACAGTTCGAATCAAGGATGAAAGTGTTTATGGGCTTTTATAGGTCTTTGTGTATCTTAGGAGACATATTAAGTCTTTTTGTAGACATTGAAATTGAGGTAGAAATAGAAGTACCTAGGATAACCCTCACAAGCCTGCCTGAAAATTAAGATTAGATTTTAGAATTCCTGGGGGCTGCTTTGTTAAGAAATATTGATAAAGAAAAGTATACATGGAAGCAGTTTGCAAGAAGGGGGGATGTGTCCTGGGTCTTTGGTGGATTTGCTTATGTAGATATGACTATCAATCTCTTGGACATTTTAATGTTAGGCATCATTAATGTGTTCTCATGGAATGCTGAATATAATAACATTTCTGAATATGTACATTATGGCAACTCTCTGATAAGCATAACATATCATGATCTCTAACGTTTATTACGATTTATTACGATTTTTCAAAATATTATTATTCTTCTGTTTAACAGGAAATTGATGTTCAGTGAGATATAAAACTTGCCCAAATTTTACGAGCTGAGATTCAAATTCAGGTCTATGTGATCCCAAAGGTACCAATACACTGTGATTCTTTTTGAATAATCAAATGCATCAAATAAACATATAATAGAGGAGTGAATATATATGAGAAGAATAATATTTGAAGGGTGAGTCTCTGAAGTTTCTTGTGGCTATTGAAACAAATTACTGCAAACTTGGTGACTTAAAATAGTATAAATTTGTGCCTTCACAGTTTTTGAGTCCAGAAGTCTGAAATTAAGGTGTATGGAGGTCTACACTCCCATTGGAAGCTCAAGGAGAGAGTCTTTATCTTTTCAGCTTATGGTGGCCTGTGTCACTCTAATCGCTCCTCCGACAGTCATTTTGCCTCCTCCTCTTCTGTCTGTCAAATCTCCTTCAGTCTCACTCTTAAAAGGACATTTGTCATTGGATTTAGGGATCATCTTTGTAAGCAAGAATGATAGCCTCATCTCAAGATCCTTAACTTGATTACATCTGCAAATACCCCCTTTTTAAAAAATTTAAATTAATTAATTTATTTTAATTGGAGGATAATTACTTTATAATGTGGTGGTAAACCATATGTCAACATGAATCAATCGCGGGTACACATGTGTCCTCCGCATCCTGAACCCCGCTCCCACCCACCCCTCTGGGTTGTCCCAGAGCACCAGCTTTGAGTGCCCTGCTTCATGCATCGAACTTGCACTGGTCATCTGTTTTGCATATGGTAATATGCATGCTATTTTCTTAAATCATCACACCCTTACCTTCGCTCACATTGTCCAAAAGTCTGTTCTTTACATCCATGTGTCTTTTGCTGCCTTTTAGAAATAATGCTCACAGTTTCCAGGAGATACAATGTATTCATGTATTTGTGTGTGAGGGGGTATCGCTCAGCCTGTGGGTAATGGATTTTTATGGTTAGACTGAGTTGGACCAGGGTGTTTGCCCTGCCTTTCCCAATTGTGGATTCTTGGGGGAGATGGAATTGTCAGACCATTCTCAAAGGCCTGAAGAGATGGATAGGCCTCATAAGTTGAATAGACAAGTAGTGCATTGAAGCAATGTAACAGGTTATCCCTATGGGCAGAAACTAGCCAATATAAAATCACTGATAGAAAAGTTAAAAGATTCTATAGGATAAACTAGTTTTGGAGTGAATATTTACCTGGTAGACTCTGTCTTCAAGGGAATTGTATTCTAAGCAGCATGACAGTTTATTGAGTAAAGCAAGGGCCTATTATAACAGTTTATCAGATACTGGATGATTTTTTCCATAAAAATCCACAGCAAAAAAAATGTATGTTAAGGGATGAAATCTCCCATACTGGGGTAAAACTATGAAGAACAGAATAAAACTGAACAGCCCTGCTCTCAAGACAAAACTACCCACCCTTCCTCTCTGCTTAGCAACAGTCAGAGTCCCTTGACCACTATTTTGATTTGGAGTCATTAGGACTAATCTCATCTTGTTCTTTTATCTTTTATATCTCAGGTCCATAGTTATCCCAGCTCTCCATGTCTCCATAGTCATCTTGTACACCTTAAAAAAAATATTTATCAACTCTTAAAAACCATCTACTTGCATTCTAGATATCAGAGACAGTGTTTAGTAAAACCTTTATTTTCAGTAACTTCTCTTAATATTTCTTTACCTCCTTATTCTAAATGAAACTTGGCTCTATACTAATGACTTTCACTGTAGCCTTTTTAAATGATGGGTTTCTTTTTCTCTAACACATCCCCATTGCTATTGATCCTGGAGTTAGGATAGGTATTTTTATTGCTCCTCCTTGTTGATGACAGACTATTCTCTCCTCCTCCTCCTCCCAGCTTGGAATCTTACATCGTTTTATTATATATCTCCTGTTATCCCTTATGATGGTTAATTTTATGTGTTAATCTGGCCAGGCCACAGGATATCCAGGTATTTGGGCAAACATTATTCTGGCTGTGTCTGTGAAGGTGCTTTTAGATGAATTTAACATTTAAATTGGTAGACTGAGTAAAGCAGATTGCTCTTCCTTATATGGGTGGGTCTCATCTAATCAGGCAAAGGCCTGAATAGAAGCAAAAGGGTGATTCTCCTCAATATGCGGAGGGAACACCCCTGCATAACTGCCTTTGAGCTGGGACATTGTTTTTTTTTCTTGCCTTTGAACTTGAACTGAAAATTATACCATACGCTCTTCTGGTTCTCAGGCCTTTGGACTTGGACTGAGGCTGTATCACTGGCTCTCCTGTGTCTCTACCTTGCTCACTCCAAGTCTTGGGACTTCTCAGCCTCCATAATCATGTGAGCCAATTCCTTATAACAAGTATCTTTAAATTCTATTGGTTGTATTTCTCTGGAGAACCCTGGCTAATACATGCTTCTATATTTTAGCTATCTACTGACTTCCGGTTTACTCCTCTGCAGGCATTAAAGACATTTTACCTTCTGGCACACTATCACTCTTGTCAATATCATTCCTGTTTTAACCCTTGGTGATTTCAATATTCATGTATTCCAACACCCTGGCCTCTCAGTTTCATGACCTGTTCTTTAGTTTTACTTTCTTTCCCAACTTTGCTACTTATTCCCACAGCCATATTTTATCTTGTTATTATCAATAACTCCAAACCCTCCACAATGTCAGTGTCAGGTATCACACTTGATCACCAACTCACTCCCTCTCCTACCCTGATAACAACTATTTTATCTCACTGGGACCCCCAGTATAGTGACTGCTAATTTTTGTCCATCAACTCTCTCCCCACCCCCGCCCCACTGCTGCCATGAACATATCCTCACTTCCATCTGCATTGTCTTAGTGTCCATAGTCCATTATTACCTTCAACTTTGTTGCCTCTCCCTTCTTAATCATACACATTTGACAAAATCCCAAGCGTAACTGAAGCAACTTAGCAGCAGCAGCAAGCCTGGTTAAATCAAACATGGTCGGAGAAACTCATGCAATCATACCAAGTGGTCTCACTTTAAATCCAACATCACCAGCCTCAAATGGATCCTTAAATCTGTGTAGCTATTATGCTGTAATAGCCATTTCCATTAATACCCTGGATGACTGTTTTGTGCCTCTCTTTTTACAAAAAGGAAGCACCTACTCCCTCCACTTGCTTCCTGTTTAAGTGAGAGTAGAGATAATCAGAAGAAATTTTCTTCAAACTACTGTTAATATCACCGCATATTCCCACCAGCCAGCTTCTGTGCCCATACACTCAACCTTTGTTCCTGTTACTATGAAGTCTGTACTCCCAGCTGAAACCATTGCACTTAATCCTAACCCTGCTCACCAAGTCCAAAATATCCATCTTACAATTCTATCCTTCCTTTCCTATATCTTTTTTCCCCTCCTGGATCTTATAAACATAGCCTACTATTGTTTCTCCCATTGTAAAACAACTAAATAGCTCTCTTGATTTCATTTCCCTCTCTGTCTGCTGCCCCACTTCTCCTTCCCCTTGATAGCAACAGCCCTTGAAGGAGTAATATATACTTGCTCTCTTTGGTTTCTTTCCAACTTGTTCTTGAGGCTTTCAGTACTACCATTCTGTACAAAATTGATTTTATAAAGGTTGCTGTTGGGGACTGAATTGTATCTCCCCAGATTCATAAGTTGAAGTCCTAAACTCCAGTACCTCAGAGATAAATGAATTAAAATGAGGTCACTGGTTGAGACTTAATCCAATAGAACTGGGGTCCTTATAAGAAGAGATTAGGACACATGCTTCAGAGGAGAGGCCATGTGAGGGCACAGCAAGAGTCTGCAAGCCAAGGAGAAAGGCCTCAGAAGAAATCAAACCTGTGAGCACCCTGATCATGAACAGTAGCCTCCAGAACTGTGAACAAATAAATCTCTGTTGTCTAAGCCACCCAGTCTATGGTATTTTGTTATACAGGCCCTCATAGCCTAATACAGTTACCAGTCATATCCATGTTGTTAAATCTTAAAGCCCATTCTCAGTCTTCACATAGCTTGTTTTTTTTTCCATTTATTTTTATTAGTTGGAGGCTAATTACTTTACAATATTGTAGTGTTTTTTGCCATACATTGACATGAATCAGCCATGGATTTACATGTGTTCCCCATCCTGAACCCCCCTCCCACCTCCCTCCCCATCCCATCCCTCTGGGTCATCCCAGTGCACCAGCCCTGAGCACTTGTCTCATGCATCCAACCTGGGCTGGTGGTCTGTTTCACCCTTGATAGTATACTTGTTTCAATGCTATTCTCTCAGAACATCCCACCCTCGCCTTCTCCCACAGAGTCCCAAAGTCTGTTCTGTACATCTGTGTCTTTTTCTGTTTTGCATATTGGGTTATCATTATCATCTTTTTAAATTCCATATATACGCGTTAGTATACTGTATTGGTGCTTATCTTTCTGGCTTACTTCACTCTGTATAATGGGCTCCAGTTTCATCCATCTCATTAGAACTATTCAAATGAATTTTTTGAATGGCTGAGTAATATTCCATGGTGTATATGTACCATAGCTTCCTCATCCATTCGTCTGCTGATGGGCATCTAGGTTGCTTCCATGTCCTGGCAATTATAAACAGTGCTGTGATGAACATTGGGGTGCATGTGTCTCTTTCAGATCTAGTTTCCTTGGTGTGTATGCCCAGAAGTGGGATTGCTGGGTCATATGGCAGTATAGCCACTATGGAGAACAGTGTGGAGATTCCTTAAAAAACTGGAAATAGAACTGCCATAGCTTGGTTTTTAATCAAATTCTGATATAGGTAATCACTTCTTCCTCCTTGATACAATATCTCCACTTTGTTTCAAGGATATTACAATCTCTAGATTTTCCTCACACCTCACTGGTTTCTCCTCCTCAATATCTTTGGTGAACCCCTCCTTCACTTTCCCAATTCTAAACTTTGAACAACTCTAGGGCGCAGTCCTTAGACCCCCCTATGCATTCATTATTCATCACTACCATGACTACCTCTCCTGTCCAAGGTACGATTCCTAGCCTGGATTATAACAATTATCTTCTTAACTTAACTCACCGCTTCTACATTTGATTGTCTACACTCTGTCCTCCACACTGTAGCCACAGTGATATTTCTAAAGTAGTATGTTATTTCTCTGCTTAAAACCAGTGATTCGTTACCATCTTTTAAAATTCATTATATATGCATTAGCATACTGTATTGGTCTTTATATGCAAAACAGAAAAAGAGACACAGATGTACAGAACAGACTTTTAGACTCTGTGGGGGAAGGCGAGGGTGTGATGTTCAAAGAGAACAGCATTGAAACAAGTATACTCTCAAGGGTGAAACAGATCACCAGCCCAGGTTGGATGCATGAGACAAGTGCTCAGGGCTGGTGCACTGGGAAGACCCAGAGGGATGGGATGGAGAGGGAGGCGGGAGGGGGGATCGGGATGGGGAACACATGTAAATCCATGGCTGATTCATGTCAATGTATGGCAAAAACCACTACAATATTGTAAAGTAATTAGCCTCCAATGAATAAAAATAAATGGGGGGAAAAAAAACAACAACAGTGATTCATCCCTCTACCAAGGTAAAAACTTTACCATAGGTCCTTATGATTTTACTTCTGCCCACCTCCCTAACTTCTCCTCTGGCTCTCCCGTTAGCCACTATACTCACTTGTATTGATCTTTTTGACCTTTTTAAAATTTGCCAGACAAGCTCCCACCTGGATATATTTATATTTGCTTCATTTTGCCTGGAATGGCCCTTGCCCAGATATCTGCATGTCTCTCTCCCTAACCCCTCTCAAGAATCTGCTCAAATATCACTTCTCAGTTGTGTCTTCCCTGACCATCCTTTTACACCATCTGCAATACTACTGCTCATGTGCCCTACTTTCCCCCATAGCACTCAAACTGCACTTTACTTACTGTACCTCCTTACCATACACACTTGAATGGAAACTCCTTGAGGGCCTGTATTTCTGTCTGTTTTGTTTGCCTAACTTCTAACAAAGGACTTGGTACATATCTGGGGTTCCATGGGTATTTGTTCAGTTAATGAATGACCAGATTATGTTAATAACACAAAACTGTATCATTTTTCTCTAAACAGCACTGCACAGAGGAGAAAGTTATGGTTACAAAAAAACCCTCAAAGTTATTTAGAATTCAAAGAAAGAAAATTTAGAGAATCATGGATAAAAGTCAAGTCCTATAATTGCTGATTTCTGACTGTGATGCCTTACAGTTTTTATGTTTAAAAAATCCACTTGTTTTGATGGCTTTCATTTGGGTATAAATTGAATACTTTCTTGAATTTTCCTTACCTAAATATGGACATTGAGCACCATGTGTGTGGAAAATTGCACTCTTCAATGAGTGAGGAAATAAGAGGGGCATTCTAAAAGCTAAGATATTATGATATCACCTGCTGAAACAGAACATTTTAAAAATTGCTTTTTATCAACATGATTTTCCTGCATCCTGTAGAGTTTGAAAGCATTTATTTTGAAGTACACATGGTATTATAATTGCCCAGTGTCCAAATAAAGCCTCCTAAAACTTAATTGTTTCTTAGTAAAGTCCATGAAACCTGCTGTGAAATGTAAATATGAAAGCTGTTTCTCACTTTTCCATTATGTTACCAGTAAGAACAAAGTGTTAAAAAAGTTTTCTGTTTTCTTCTGCACTGTTTACTTTATCCTATTTTTTTTTCTGCTTTATGTGATTTACGGTGTTTTCTTCCTTTGTATTTGTAAGGTTTATTTCCTTTTCCAGCTTTCATGAAGACTTATCAAATGGTTCTTTGGCTTAGTCCTAGCATAGTATCTGGTATAGTACAGGCCCTCAGTAAATTTTAAATGAATAAAGAAGTATTCATTAAAAAAATTCAGTCTCTTTCACTTATGTTTCTCAAAGGGTAATTTGCGAAGCATCTGCAACAAAATCACTGGGATGCTTTTTTAAAAAAATACACATTCCTGTTATCCACCCATGATATACTGAATAACATAGAAGCATTGAAATCTGAGAAAAGTTATTTTAAGCTGCTATTGTTTGTCATGCTGTGTGTTATAGGTGCTATGATAAATAACTGAGATGTTTTTTATCCTGTGAAAGAGTTCTACATACAAAGAGGAACAGGGCATAGATAACAGATGACTAAACAAATGATTAATTGTAGGATGTGGTTAATGCTATGAAAGAATAGATATGGTGCTTTGATAAATAATAATAGGATGACCTGCTTTCTATTGGGTATTCAGGAAAGTTCTTTCTGGGGGGTAACATTTGAGACATGAAGATATTTAAAACCATAGGACTCCCCTACATTTAGAGGTTGGGAAGAGGAGGATGGTGAGTATCCTAACCAGGGTATTTGGAGAGTGAATAGAGGCGGGAGAAGAGTGTGATGAGCTGTTTCATCTGGACCCTGACAACATTACATGTTTTCCTGTAGGTCACATGGGCCAACCTAAAGGATCATGTATATAAATGTGGATGAAGATAGTACCTATTTCATAGTCAAGAATGTTCAATAAATGTTAAATATTGTTTATTATTTTAACTTAGATTGTTTGGAAAATAGAGACATTTTTAGTTCTTTATTTTTCCATTATTATTTATTTTTGGATGAATTTCTTATTTGTGTTCTTTGACAATATTATGATGCTCCATCCATCTTTTTCTTATTGGTTTTTAAAGTCTTGACCTTAAAATCTCTATCTGCAAAATAAAGTTGTATCAGCTTGTCTTTAAAAGGCTTTTCTAGCTTGTATTCTTCATATTTCTAAGTGTCTTGAAGCCAGAACATTACATTGAGAAGGATCTGGACCCCTAAGAGTTTTCAGAGAAATTCACTTGGAAATACCCATCACACATTAAGCCTTGTAAATCTTAAAACCATAAACAAATGATTTTCTCTTATGTTATGTGGAAGTTAGGTAGCATTTTCTTCCAGTTACAGAAAGGCAACTACCACAAGAAATTTATAGGCCATAAAAAGTAAAAGAGTATTACACGAGAAGGTACTAAAGTAATTTCAGTGTAAGTTATGAGAACAGATTAATAGTCAGCTATAGACTGCATTTGACGGCAACAAACAAAGGATACACAGAATGGCGCTGCCCATGAAATAAGTCGCCGAATGAAGAGTAGATAGCCCGGCAATCGACCTAAGTAATCACCACTCCTCAACTCCAGATATTATCAACTACACAAAATAAAAAGAAAACTGTCAACTTTGATAATTCGGGCAGAAAACTGAATACAAGGGAACTAGAGTTTTGACCAAATTTTTGAGAAAGATTCATACAAGTCGAATTAACTAGATACACTTGATCACAAGCCATACAGAACTTTCAAATCCAGTTAAGAGTTACGAGAAGGCCTGGGAATTCTTCGTGTGTCTGGAGAGCACTGTAAACCCGAAGGGAGAAGCATCTTGAGTAAGAGCAGTTCAGCATTCTGGCCGGTTCCGAGGTTCTAGTGTAGAGTATCCGTCTTCGGAAGGGCGCTTGCGGCCGGCTCGCCTCTGAGCGGTCCCACGGTCACACCCCTAAGAGTTTTCAAAAGCAGTTGGAAATTGTACTTTATGAAAATGACAGCCTGCATTTGTAAATCTGTTTTTTTCTTGTTAGGAAATATTATAATATTCTATGTATTTATTTCTAAATTGCTTAGTTTTCACTGGTTAGAAGAAAATGTTTTATGAATAACACCTTAAGTTAGCCCAGTAATTTCTTCAAAGCCATAATCTCTTGCTTTGAGATTCAATTGTTTGTCTTTGCAAAGGAGTAATATCAGATGGTGCACTTAAACTTGATAAAAGTAAATTTTCCACCCAGACTGTCCTGGATAATTTCTTTGCTGCTAAATTTTCTCCTTGTAATTAGTAATGGTACTAGTTGCAGTACACAATTGAGATCAGCAACATAAGATCAAGACTAGAAATAATACATTTTCTCTGCCTTTAGGTCATCACCCATCTGTAGGCCAACAAAAACTGCATATGCTTGTTGCTTCTTTTTCCCACAGATTCTCCCTGGGATACATCCTGGCTATAGCAAACCTTCCTGAAATTTTAATTAAGACCTCAATCACCTATGGTTATTAACTAAGCTCACTTACAGAGTTGTAAGAAAAGCATGAATTTAGATATAAGGGACCCCTGGAGAAGATATGACCTCTGGACACATGGCCTAGTTAGGACATGCTATTTACTGAGAGACACATCACTATACCTCAAATTGGTGCCAGGGTACTAAGGTTGTAGTAATTTAACCTGAGTGTCAATTCTCTCATCTGACAAATAGGAATAATAATGCTGTGAAGTGGGCATTATTATTTTGAATCAAGATTGCTGGGAGAAATATCAATAACCTCAGATATGCAGATGACACCACCCTTATGGCAGAGAGTGAAGAGGAACTGAAAGGCCTCTTGGTGAAAGTGAAAGAGGAGAGTGAAAAAGTTGGCTTAAAGCTCAACATTCAGAAAACTAAGATCATGGCATCTGGTCCCATCACTTCATGGCAAATAGATGGGGAAAAACAGTGGAAACAGTGAGAGACTTTATTTTTTTTGGCTCCAAAATCACTGCAGATGGTGCTTACTCCTTGGAAGGAAAGTTATGACCAACCTAGATAGCATATTAAAAAGCAGAGACATTACTTTGCCAACAAAGGTCCGTCTGGTCAAGGCTATGGTTTTTCCAGTAGTCATGTATGGATGTGAGAGTTGGACTGTGAAGAAAGCTGAGCGCCAAAAAATTGATGCTTTTGAACTGTGGTGTTGGAGAAGACTCTTGAGAGTCCCTTGGACTGCAAGGAGATCCAACCAGTCCATCCTAAAGGAGATCAGTTCTGGGTGTTCATTGGAAGGACTGATGCTGAAACTGAAACTCCAGTACTTTGGCCACCTCATGCAAAGAGTTGACTCATTGGAAAAGACCCTGATGCTGGGAGGGGTTGGGGGCGGGAGGATAAGGGAACAACAGAGGATGAGATGATTGGATGGCATCACCAACTCCATGGGCATGAGTTTGGGTAAACTCTGGGAGTTGGTGATGGACAGGGAGGCCTGGCATGCTGCGATTCATGGGGTCGCAGAGTCGGACACGACTGAGCAACTGAACTGAACTGAACTGATAAATATTTTTGGTATATATCTTCCAGTCTTTATATTATGTATTATTCTTGCATAATTATAATAAAGTCCTATATATAAATTTGTATCTGCCTTTTTCTTTTCTTAATGCTCCTAAATGCTTTTTAAACATTTTAATGACTACATATGTTTCCATCAAGTGGATTTGTCAGTTTTTGTAAATACCATCAATCCAGGAGAACCTATTTTGTGAAGTGATTTCTTTTCTTTCTTCGGTTTTTAAAACATCATAGCCAATAATTTGATGATAAACTTATCCAGCCCTTAGGATAGATTCCCAGCAGAGAAAGCCATTTTTTTTTTCAGGTTCTTGATGCATACTGTCAAAGTGCTTTTAAAAAGGTTTGTCAATTTGCATTCCCACCAGCATTCGTGGTATCCATCGTCTAGCTCTGAAAGTGCAAAACAAATCCCAGAACCTCATAATCATTTATATTAACTTTCTGGGAAGGTGAGGATCACAGTGTTTCTGAGTCCCAGCTCACTCTGCTCACTGCACCACAAGCCAATGAATCCAAGAGACAAGGTGTTGAGGCAAGGAAGAGACTTTAATCAGGGAGCTGGCAGACTGAGAAGATGGCAGGCTAGTGCCTCAAAATAACCATCTTATTGGGGTCTGGATGCCAGGTTCTTTTATAGATCAGAGATGGGGGGAGGTGAGGAAGCAAAGTAAAAAGGCCATTAATCTTGCAAACATCTCCTAGAATGGCAAGCCTCAGGCAGGGGATGTGTTAATTTCTTCCTTCCTGCCATCCACAGGTGGACAGGGTTCTGAACAAAGGCACTTTAGTTTAACAGTCAGGCAGAGGGGCAGGATTCTCTGAGGCAAACCATTCTGTATGAGATTATAATAACAAAAGCAATGAAAAGCAAGTCAAAGAAACAGTTCCAACATGGAGTCAGAATTGGCTTCCTCTCTGCAATAATAATGCTTATAAGGACCAAGCCAATTAGTGAAACACTAGATCGTTTTTTCATAATCAAAAACAGGTATTGCATTTTTAGTGAACATTTTTGACAGATAATTTTTCCTGGCTAATCTATTTTTTATTCTGTTATATGCATGGTAAATATCTGTAATGACAGAGTAATGTCTGGTACGGATTTGATGCTCTCAGATATTACCTAGAGTTCCTACAAAGGTAGAATGCACATAGCAAGAGGATGCATCCTATTGTTGACTAAAGATCTTCACATTGTCTTAACTGCACTATTTAAGACACAGAATAGACCAGTGGTTCTTAAATATCATGAGAATAATGGGATTTTTTGAAGATCTGAGGACATGTAAGGACTTTCTTTCTAAGTAAAATCAACATATGGACAGAAACATTAAATTTGCAGAAATTTTCAAGTTATTGATGATCCTCTTGAAGTATATTTGTAGATTCTGAAACTGAGTAGGATCTTGTGGAACCCTCCTGGGCACAAAAGCTTTTTCTGGTTCCCTCATTTTTTATTTGCAGGATGAAAAGACTTCAGCTGCCTGAACCTTTTCAGAGTATCAAAGGGCTGATTGAAACAGTTACTAGTCAGGGAAGTAAGGGAATGAAGAATCAAAGGAGGAGCAGTCGAAACAATAGTGCAGCCGTTAAGACAGGATCCTGGTTCCCCTTCAAGGGATATACTTAACAATATATTGAGTTCTTCCACAGGAACTAAATCTGCAATCCCCTTCCCCTACTAAAGGGAAGGATTCCTTCAGGCTGCCTGCCTGTGTTCATGTTAAGTCTCCTCAATCCTGTCATCCTGACTCTTTGCAACCGTGTGGACTGTAGCCCGCCAGGCTTCTCTGTCCATGGGGTTCTCCGGGCAAGAATACTGGAGTGGGTTGCCATGCCCTCCTCCAGAAGGATCTTCCTGACCTAGCGATTGAGCCTGCATCAATTGCATTGCCTCCATCAGCAGTTGGGTTCCTTACCACTAGCACCACCTGGAAGCCCAACTTCAGGCTGAGCCCAAGATTAGTGGTGCATCACTCTGTTACCTTACCATCAACCCACTCAGAAGAAAGTCACATCCCACACAGCCCTCACCCAAAATTTTGCCTGCAAACTTCATCCCCAAGCCTTCAGGAAATTAGGGGGTTTTGAATATGAGGCACCCATTCCTTTTGCTTGACTTAGCAATAAACATGTTCTCTGCTCCAAATTCCAACATTTGAGTTTCTTTGGCCTCACTGCATGAATTTGTGTTTGGTAACAATTTCAGATGACAAACTTCTGGTTTAGGCTGTGATAACCCTACCCTAAAGGTGTGGCCCTGTTGTGTGCTGGTTTCAGCCTAAGAATAGCCACTGTTAGTGCTGGACTGGACGTAGTAGCTCTGGGTTTTTTTTTTTTTGTTGTTGTTGTTTTTGTTGTTCAATTAATTAATTTATTTTAGTTGGAGGATAATTACTTTACAATATTGTGGTGGTTTTTGCCATGCATCAACATGAATCAGCCACAGGTATACATGAGTCCCCTCATCCTGGATCCCCCTGCCCAGCTCCCTCCCCACTCTCTCTCTGGGTTTTCCCAGAGCGCTGGTTTTGGGTGCTCTGCCTCGTGTGTTGAACTTGCACTGGTCATCTATTTTACATATGGTAATGTACATGTTTCAATGCTATTCTCTCAAGTCACTCCACTCTCACCTTCTCCCACTTCTTATTATCATTACAAGATGCCTTCAACAGTAACCATCAGGAAACTGGTTAAAAAATAAATAAATAAAAGACTTATTAATGGCTTATTACTTACAGGTCCTGGAAATTGCATGGCATATCTGGGACCACACAGCAAAGTCAAGATTAGAGAGAGAAAATGTGTGGACCTAGGGTTCTGCTTTTATTGGGGTTGAGGATGAGGGCCTATGGTTCCTTGGGCTCATTCTTTATTGGTGAATTTAATACATAAGAGTGGGAAATTAAAGCAGAAGAGAAGAGACAAGAGGCCCAATGGTCACTTATCTAAATTAAACGAGATCTCTAAAGTGAAACAACCTCTTGGGTGGGGGAGAGGAGGTGCGTGGGGCTGAGGAAATGTGGAGGTGGTAGGGAATGAGGGCAGCCTGGCTCTTTATCTAGTCATATGGGTGGCAATGGGCAATGTGTTCATTTGAGATAGCTATCTTTTTTTTTCCCCAATTATTTTTATTAGTTGGAGGCTAATTACTTTACAATATTGTAGTGGTTTTTGCCATACATTGACATGAATCAGCCATGGATTTACATGTGTTCACATTGACATGAATCAGCCATGGATTTACATGTGTTCCCCATCCTGAACCTCCCTCCCACCTCCCTCCCCATCCCTCTGGATCATTCCAGTGCACCAGCTCCAAGCACTTGTCTCATACATCCAACCTGGACTGGCAATCTGTTTCACACTTGATAATATACATGTTTTGATGCTGTTCTCTCAGATCATCCCACCCTCGCCTTCTCCCATAGAGTCCAAAAGTCTGTTCTATACATCTGTGTCTCTTTTTCTGTCTTGCATATAGGGTTATCGTTACCATCTTTCTAAATTCCATATATGTGCCTTAGTATACTGTATTGGTGTTTTTCCTTCTGGCTTACTTCACTCTGTATAATGGGCTCCAGTTTCATCCACCTCATTAGAACTGATTCAAATGAATTCTTTTTTAAAGCAGTGCTAAGGGGAAGGTTCATAGCATTACAGGCTCACCTCAAGAAACAGGAAAAAAAAGTCAAATAAATAGCCTAACTCTACATCTAAAGCAACTAGAGGAGGAAGAAATGAAGAACCCCAGGGTTAGTAGAAGGGAAGTAATCTTAAAAATTAGGGCAGAAATAAGTGCAAAAGAAACAAAAGAGACCATAGCAAAATCAACAAAGCTAAAATATGGTTCTTTGAGAAGATAAACAAAATTGACAAACTGTTAGCAAGACTCATTAAGAAACAAAGGGAGAAGAATCAAATCAACAAAATTAGAAATGAAAATGGAGAGATCACAACAGACAACACTGAAATACAAAGGATCATAAGAGACTATTACCAGCAGCTCTATGCCAATAAAATGGACAACTTGGAAGAAATGGACAAATTCCTAGAAAAGTATAACTTTCCAAAACTGAACCAGGAAGAAATAGAAGATCTTAACAGACCCATCACAAGCACGGAAATCAAAACTGTAATCAGAAATTTTCCAGCAAACAAAAGCCCAGGACCAGATGGCTTCACAGCTGAATTCTACCAACAATTTAGAGAAGAGCTAACACCTATCTTACTCAAACTCTTCCAGAAAATTGCAGAAGAAGGTAAACTTCCAAACTCATTCTATGAGGCCACCATCACCCTAATTCCAAAACCAGACAAAGATGCCACAAAAAAAGAAAACTATAGGCCAATATCACTGATGAACATAGATGCAAAAATCCTTAACAAAATTCTAGCAAACAGAATCCAACAACATATTAAAAAGATCATACATCATGACCAAGTGGGCTTTATCCCAGGGATGCAAGGATTCTTCAATATCCACAAATCAATCAATGTAATACACCACATTAACAAATTGAAAGATAAAAACCATATGATTATCTCAATAGATGCAGAGAAAGCCTTTGACAAAATTCAACATCCATTTATGATAAAAACTCTCCAGAAAGCAGGAATAGAAGGAACATACCTCAACATAATAAAAGCTATATATGACAAACCCACAGCAAACATTATCCTCAATGGTGAAAAGTTGAAAGCATTTCCCCTAAAATCAGGAACAAGACAAGGGTGCCCACTCTCACCACTACTATTCAACATAGTTTTGGAAGTTTTGGCCACAGCAATCAGAGCAGAAAAAGAAATAAAAGGAATCCAGATAGGAAAAGAAGAAGTAAAACTCTCACTATTTGCAGATGACATGATCCTCTACATAGAAAACCCTAAAGACTACACCAGAAAATTACTAGAGCTAATCAATTAATATAGTAAAGTTTCAGGATATAAAATTAACACACAGAAATCCCTTGCATTCCTATACACTAACAATGAGAAAAAAGAAAGAGAAATTAAGGAAACAAAACCATTCATCATTGCAACAAAAAGAATAAAATATTTAGGAGTATATCTACCTAAAGAAACAAAAGACCTATACATAGAAAACTATAAAACACTGATGAAAGAAATCAAAGATGACACAAACAGATGGAGAAATATACCATGTTCATGGATTGGAAGAATCAATATTGTGAAAATGACTATACTACCCAAAGCAATCTATAGATTCAATGCAATCCCTATCAAGCTACCAACAGTATTTTTCACAGAACTAGAACAAATAATTTCACAATTTGTATGGAAATACAAAAAACCTCGAATAGCCAAAGCAATCTTGAGAAAGAAGAATGGAACTGGAGGAATCAACCTGCCTGACTTCAGGCTCTACTACAAAGCCACAGTCATCAAGACAGTATGGTACTGGCACAAAGACAGAAATATAGATCAATGGAACAAAATAGAAAGCCCAGAGATAAATCCACGTACCTATGGACACCTTATCTTTAACAAAGGAGGCAAGAATATACAATGGAAAAAAGACAATCTCTTAACAAGTGGTGCTGGGAAAACTGGTCAACCACTTGTAAAAGAATGAAACTGGAACACTTTCTAACACCATACACAAAAATAAACTCAAAATGGATTAAAGATCTAAATATAAGACCAGAAACTATAAAACTCCTAGAGGAGAACATAGGCAAAACACTCTCTGACATAAATCACAGCAAGATCCTCTATGACCCACCTCCCAGAATATTGGAAATAAAAGCAAAAATAAACAAATGGGACCTAATGAAACTGAAAAGCTTTTGCACAACAAAGGAAACTACAAGCAAGGTGAAAAGACAACCTTTAGAATGGGAGAAAATAATAGTAAATGAAGAAACAGACAAAGGGTTAATCTCAATACAAGCAACTCCTGCAGCTCAATTCCAGAAAAATAAATGACCCAGTCAAAAAATGGGCCAAAAATCTAAACAGACATTTCTCCAGAGAAGACATACAGATGGCTAACAAACACATGAAAAGATGCTCAACATCACTCATTATCAGAGAAATGCAAATCAAAACCTCAATGATGTACCATTACACCTCAGTTAGAATGGCTGCTAGCCAAAAGAGATAGCTATCTTTGAAAGAGCTACCTCTGAACTAGAGGGATGCCTCAGCAATCAAAGCTTAGCTAAGCACTTGCATTACAGAATGAAAAGCCAACTGCCTGGGTTTGCACCATAGGTCCACACCAGGGTGTGTGATAGACCGACTGAGCTCAGTGCACTGTACTTCCTGCTCTCTGGACACCACATTGCCACATTTCTTTCCCGAACCACAGGGAAAACTCCTGGCATGTGAAGTTTCCAGCTCCTTGCCTGCAGGAATGACTTCCAAGCTACTCTCCCCTTTTTTCCCTGAGTATTTCCTCCATAAAATCTAGTATTTTACATTTAAAATTGTTGGCCATTATCTTTGGGAGATAGGTATATATTTGGAGTAGTGATTCTCAAATTTCAGTATGCATAAAACTCACCTAGGTAGCATCACTGACTCAATGGGCATGAATCTGAGCAAACTCCAGGAGATAATGGAGGACAGAGGAGCCTGGCATGCTGCAGTCCATGAGGTCAGACACCACTTAACAACTGAACAACAACAACACTCACCTAGGAGCAATTTTTAACATGCAGATTCCCACTCTGAAAACTCTTATTAGGTTGTCTGGGCTAGACCTTAGATATCTTTTTATATAAATGTGTAATTTTAGAATCATAAGCATAAAACCTGTGAAGATATAACCAAGTTCTTATAGTTCAAGCAACCAGTTTAATTTCCTGTTATTAAGATTTGATGTTAGCCTTGTCACCTGAAAAAATGCACAACCTAAAAGTTGAGAATTATGTTTCATTTAGTGAACTTATGGAGGACTTAAGTCCAGGAAACAGCCTCTCAGGTGGCTCTGAGGGACTGCTTCAAAGAGGTAAGGGAAGAGCTAGGATATATAGGAGCAGAAAAACAGAACAAAACAAAACCTATAGTCGAGCATCAAAAGATTACTAAGGCCCATACTTTACTCAGATTATTTTTGTTGTTACTTAGTGTTATTTTTCTTGTAGGAGGCCATCCTGGATCCTGCATTACATTTAATAAAATTTTTCATCTTGGTAAACATGCTTGATGGTTTCACAAGTATTAACCAATATCCTCATGGAAAATGACTTTGCCAAATAAGTACAACACTTTTATTTACAGTTCCTTTTGCCTTTATGCATGCAATAGCCACTCATTTCCAAAGTTATTTAGATCAGTATCTTATCTCCCATCCTATTCAGTGAAGTTGTTTCATACTCTTGTAATAGAGTTAGATGATTTTTTTTTTTGTCAGTATCTGTATCATTCCATCCTAGGATCTTTCAGTTTTATAACTGATTTTTAAAATTTTGCATAATTTAATGTTGGCTCTTTATGCTGTAATATTACATGAATTTTCACATATGCAAAGTGTCATGTATCAATAAATTTAGTATTATACAGAAAAGATTCACCACCCTTAAAATAATCCAGTGCTTTGGCCATTAAAATTTCTACACTTTTGCCCCCCACAAACCTCTGGCAACCACACATTTTTTTTTACTGTCCCTATTATTTTGCCTTTTCCAGAATGTCATATAATTTATATCATACAGTATGTAGCCCTTCCTGACTGACTTCTATTATTTAGCAATATGCCTCCTAGGTTCTTTAGTCTTTTCATGACTTGGTATCTCATTTATTTTTATTACAGAATAGCGTTTCATTGCATACATATGCTATAGCTATTTCTTCTTTCAATTTGCCTACTAAAGGACTCATATTTGTTTTCAGTTTTAGTGCATTATGAATACAGCTGCTGTGAACGTTCCCATTCGAATTTTTATGTGAACATAAGTTTTCAAATCAACTGACTAAATATGTAGGACCACAATCACTATATCATATGGTAAAATTAGCTTTTGATCATATGGTGAAATTATCTTTAGATTGCCAAACTGTGTTTCAGAAAAAGTAACGGTACCATTTTGCATTCACATCAGCAATGAGAGTTCCTATTGCTCCAAATATCCTCTCCAAAAATTTATATTGTAAATGTTTAGGTTTTATCCATTTGAATAGCTGCGCAGGGGGATCTCATTGTTTTTATTGTATTTTGTATTATTCTAATGAAAAATTATGTTCAAAATCTTTTCATATGTTTATTTTCTTTGGTATGATATCTGTTGTCAGTTCAGTTCAGTTCAGTCACTCAGTTGTGTCTGATTCTTTGCAACCCCATGGACTGCAGCACTCCAGGCTTCCCTGTCCATCACTTAACTCCCGGAGTTTGCTCAAACTCCTGTCCATCGAGTCAGTGATGCCATCCAACCATCTCATCCTCTGTTGTCCCCTTCTCCTCCTGCTTTCAATCTTTCCCAGCATCAGGGTCTTTTCCAATGAGTCAGCTTTTCGCATCAGGTGGCCAAAGTACTGGAGTTTCAGCTTCAGCATCAGTCCTTCCAATGAACACCCAGGACTGATCTCCTTTAGGATGGACTGGTTGGATCTCCTTGCAGTCCAAGGGACTCTCAAGAGTCTTCTCCAACAGCACAGTTCAAAAGCATCAATTCTTCAGTACTCAGCTTTCTTTATAGTCCAACTCTCACATCCATATGTGACTATTGGAAAAACCATAGCTTTGACTAGATGGACCTTTGTTGACAAAGTAATGTCTCTGCTTTTTAATATGCTGTCTAGGTTTGTCATAGCTTTTCTTCTAAGGAACAAGCGTCTTAATTTCATGGCTGTAGTCACTCTCTGCAGTGATTTTTGCCCACCCCCCCAAAAAAATAAAGTCTGTCACTGTTTCCATTGTTTCCCCATCTATTTGCCATGAAGTGATGGGACTGGATGCCAAGATCTTAGTTTTCTGAATGTTGAGTTTTAAGCCAACTTTTTCACTCTCTCACTTTCATCAAGAGGCTCTTTAGTTCTTCTTCGCTTTCTACCATAAGGGTGGTGTCATCTGCATATCTGAGGTTATTGACATTTCTCCCTGCAATCTTGATTCCAGCTTGTGCTTCATCCAGCCTGGCATTTTGTATGATGTATTCAGCATAAGCAGGGTGGCAATATACAGCCTTGACATACTCCCTTCCCAATTTTGAAACAGTCTGTTGTTTCACGTCCAGTTCTTACTGTTGCTTCTTGACCTGTGTACATATTTCTCAGGAGGCAAGTAAGGTGGTCTGGTATTCCCATCTCTTGAAGAATTTTCCACAGTTTGTTGTGATCCACACAGTCAAAGGCTTTAGCATAGTCAATAAAGCAGAAGTAGATGCTTTTCTGGAACTCTCTTGCTTTTCAATGATCCAATGGATGTTAACAATTTGATCTCTGGTTCCTCTGCCTTTTCTAAATCCAGCTTGAACATCTGGAAGTTCATGGTTCATGTACTATTGAAGCCTGGCTTGGAGAATTTTGAGCACTACTTTGCTAGCATGTGAGATGAGTGCAAAAACACCACAAAGTTGTGGATGTGACTGGTGATGGAAGTAAAGTCCAATGCTGTAAAGAGCAATATTGCATAGGAACCTGGAATGTTAGGTCCATGAATCAAGGTAAATTGAAAGTGGTCAAACAGGAGATGGCAAGAGTGAACATTGACATTTTAGCAATCAGTGAACTAAAATGGACTGGAATGGGTGAATTTAACTCAGATGACCGTTATGCATAATACTGTGGGCAAGGATCTCTTAGAAGAAATGGAGTAGCCATCATAGTCAACAAAAGAGTCTGAAATGCAGTACTTGGATGCAATCTCAAAAACGACAGAATGATCTCTGTTCGTTTCCAAAGCAAACCATTCAATATCACAGTAATCCAAGTCTATGCCCCAACCAGTAATGCTGAAGAAGCTGAAGTTGAATGGTTCTATGAAGACCTAAGACCTTCTAGAACTAACACCCAAAAAGATGTCCTTTTCATTATAGGGGACTGGAATGAAAAAGTAGGAAGTCAAGAGATACCTGGAGTAACAGGCAAATTTGGCTTTGGAGTACAAAATGAAGCAGGTCAAAGGCTAATAGAGTTTTGCCAAGAGAACACACTGGTTATAGCAAACATCCTTTTCCAACAACCACAAGAGAAGACTCTACACATGGACATCACAGATGATCCATATCGAAATCAGATTGATTATATTCCTTACAGCCAAAGATGGAGGAGCTCTATACAGTCAGCAGAAACAAAACCAGGAGCTGACTGTGGCTCAGATCCTGAACTCATTGCCAAATTCAGACTTAAATTGAAGAAAGTAGGGAAAACCACTAGATCATTCAGGTATGACCTAAATTAAATCCCTTACGATTATACAGTGGAAGTGACAAATAGATTCAAGGGATTAGATCTGATAGACAGAGTGCCTAAAGAACTATGAATGGAGGTTCATGACATTGTACAGGAGGCAGGGATCAAGACCATCCCCAAGGAAAAGAAATGCAAAAGGGCAAATGGTTGTCTGAGAAGGCCTTGCAAATAGCTGCAAAAAGAAGAGAAGCTAAAGGCAAAGGAGAAAAGGAAAGACATACCCATTTGAATGCAGAATTCCAAAGAATAGCAAGGAGAGATAAGAAAGCCTTCCTCAGTGATCAATGCAAAGAAATAGAGGAAAACAATAGAATGGGGAAGACTAGAGATCTCTTCAAGAAAATTAGAGATACCAAGGGACATTTCATGAAAAGATGGGCACAATAAAGGACAGAAATGGTATGGACCTAACAGAAGCAGAAGATAATAAGAAGAGGTGGCAAGAATACACAGGAGAATACACAAAAAGATCTTCATGACCCAGATAATCACAGTGGTATGATCACTCACCTATAGCCAGACATCCTGGAATGCAAAGTCAAGTGGCCTTAGGAAGCATCACTATGAACAAAGCTAATGGAGGTGATGGAATTCCAGTTGAGCTATTTCAAATCCTACAAGATGATGCTAGGAATGTGCTAAACTAAGTATGCCATTTCAAGCTGAAATGAAAGGTGCTAAATATTAATACAAAAACATTTGAAGATATACAATACCCTGGTAAAAGTAAGCATATTGTCTGATTCAGAATACTCTCAAATTGCAATATGGTGATGTGTTTACTACTTAATTCTAATATAAAAGTTAAAGCAATATTAAAATAGCTATAGCTAGAATAATTTATAAACAGATACAGATACACAATATAAAAAAGATGTAAATTGCAATATCAAAAACATAAAAGTAGGCAAGTAAAAAAGTGTAGGTTTTGCATGCAATCCAAATTAAATCTCTATCAGTGCAAAGTAGACTATTTTATATATAAGAAGTTTTAGTTAAGCCACATGGTAAAAGCAGAACAAGCAGCAGTAGGTTCAGAAAAGATAACTGGAAGGCAATCTAAATATACCACTATGGATAATATCTAATTCACAAACTAAGACAGAGGGATTAAGGAACAAGTGAACTACAAAACAACCAGAAAACAATGATAAGGAAATGAGGCTCTGAAAACTAGTCTTTTTCCACTGGTCACATAGGGGATAAATATCTGAATTTGGACTGGAACCTTGCATTGTCATTTCCAAAATCAATTCTCATATGCGCTATGCTCAATTGTCTCTCGTGGTTCAAGTGAAATGGGTATTACAGTTCTGGAGAGCAATGATGTGACATCCAGAAAAATCAAAAAAGACTTAAATGACAAGATATTCTTTTGAGTAATTGTCCATACTTTTATCTAAGGTTTCATTTCAGAATATCTGTCCCTGATTGTTCAAGTATTCTTTTGGTTCTCTTGGTCGTGCATATAATGTGACAACATCCATCTTTAATGATGATCCTCATTAGACAAATGATCCATGACTGAAAGCAAAGATGATTTTATTTTATATTTTGGAAGTATGTGTAACAGAGATTCCAGTAATTGTGTGACATTTATCTTCTTAAATATTCCAAACTTAACAACTGTGTGGTTGATGTAATTTTTAAGAAAGTCAGTTACTTGATTTCCCTAAGTAACTGGCATGTCAAAGCTAAAATGTAAGTAACTATGCTTCATTTTAACCTCTGCATTTCTTAGCACAATGTGTCTTGTCAAGATCTTCATCAACTTATACACGCAGCTATTGGTTTATAATTTGTCTTTACCTTCATTTGGTATTTGACAGGTATAAATTCATTGTACTTATATTACAAAATTCACCATAGTACATCAGTTCTCAGTATGTGCTAGTTTTACATTACACTAGCACCTTGGACTTCAAGGAGATCAAACCAGTCAATCCTAAAGGAAATCAACCCTTCGAATATTCATTGGAAGGACTGTTGCTGAAGCTGAAACTCCAATACTTTGGCCACCTGATGCAAAGAGCTGATTCATTGGAAAAGACCCTGATGCTGAGAAAGACTGAGGGCAGGAGAAGGGGGGACAGAGGATAAGATGGTTGGATAGCATCACTGATTCAATGGACATGAACTTGGGCAAACTCCAGGAGATAGTGAGGGACAGGGAGGCCTGGCATGCTGCAGTCCATGGGGTCACAAAGAGTCGGACATGACTTAGCAACTGAACAACAACAAAGCACTCCTCAAGGGGTGGGCATATGAATTCTTCATCTCTATTTGATTGGTGCTAAGTGCAAGGCCACTTCCTTAGTGTTTCCCTTGAATTCAACAAATATGTGTTGGGATTAATAAAGGTACAAAATGGACCTGTGGTATAAGATTATAATCTTAAGACATTTTTTGACATCAGAAAGTTTTCATGTTCGCCCTTATTTTGCCTGTAAAGAATACACTCGAGATTAATGTATGCATTTGATATGGTGATATCTAGCATGAGATTCCAAGTTGGAGTCTTGAGGACTTAATTGGATTTCACATGAAACATTACTGTTATCAAGGTCAATTCTTTTTATATCAATAGAGTCAAAGAGTTTTGGGAAAGATGCCTTTATAGAGTGTGAGTAATCTGAGATTTTTCTTTCCACCAAAATACATTTTCAATTGTTCTTAGCTTCTCATTGAGTGTCATGTATAGCCCATAGCTCTTTTGATATCATGAACATCTTTATGAAGTAAAATATACTTGAAAGCCATTTTATTTTTTTATTTTTATTTTATTTATTTATTTATTTATTTTTCCATTTATTTTTTTATTAGTTGGAAGCTAATTACTTTACAACATTGCAGTGGTTTTTGTCATACATTGAAATGAATTAGCCATGGATTTACATGTATTCCCCATTCTGATCCCCCCTCCCACCTCCCTCTCCACCCGATCCCTCTGGGTCTTCCCAGTGCACCAGGCCCGAGCACTTGTCTCATGCATCCAGACTTGTGAAAGCCATTTTAAAAAGCAATGTTTCCTGCTGCATTTTAAACAGGCATTTGCCCTTTCTCATTGACTAATGAGGATTATTGATTTGGCTTGTTTATGACATGCTTCTCAGTATTAGAGGGTATTAACTTATCTTTCCTTCATATTTTATTTCCCCTAGGGTTTTCTAATGCAGTTAATTTTCTACAGGTGCTTTCATGATGCACCTATTCCCAAGGACAGAGATGCTCAGATAAGATTTGGCAATACCCAGGAAAAACTTCTTACAGCAGCACGGAAAAAAACTTTTACCTGTCTGCTCTCCTGGTGGGGAAAGAAGGATTAATGGAGCAGCTAAAGAGAATAATTGAATTGTTGTTATGGATTGCTTAATAAAAGCAGATTTGTGCAGCAATTACATTTAATGTTAAATAATATTTACAAGGTAACTATTTTGCTGTAGGCTGAATGAGAAGATATATGTGAAATGCAGAAAACTGTCGAGTGCGGTCTGAGAGGCATCATAATTATCATTATTAAAGTGAAAGTGTGTTTAACTCTTTGCAACCACAGGACTGTAGCCCCCCCCCCCCCCCCAGGTTCCTCTGTCCATGGGATTCTCCAGGCAAGAATACTGGAGTGGGTTGCCATTCCCTTCTCCAGGGGATCTTCCCGACTCAGGGATCAAACCCTGGTCTCCTGCATTGCAGGCAGATTCTTTACCTTCTGAGCCACCAGGGGAGCCCCTATTATCATTAAGCTATTTCCTATTCTAACTGCTTTCAAAGAACTTACCACACCTCCTCCCCATGTCAAGAGCCTGACTCCAGTTAAGACAAGACAGACAATAGATTTTTAATTCCATGGATTTTTATAATTTCTCTTCAAGCAGCACCCAAGTTCAGTTTCTAAAATTGTTTTGTGTCAGATACTTCCCTGGCAGTCCAGTGCTTAAGACTCTGTGCTTCCACTGCAGGGGGCATGGGTTCAATCCCTGGTTGAAGAACTAAAAATCCTACAAGTCTTGCCGCATGACCAAAAAATAAAATAGGTTTATGTCAGTCACGTGTTCCTATTAATGTGTATGTTACAACTAAATGCGACCCAGGACAGCTCCCAAATGCTGACTTCAGCCTAAGGCACCTGCATTCTAATAGCACTTCAGTTCAATTCAGTCACTCAGTCGTGTCCGACTCTTCACGACCCCATGGACTGCAGCACGCCAGGATTCCCTGTCCATCACCAACTCCCGGAGCTTACTCAAACTCATGTCCATCGAGTCGGTGATGCCATCCAACCATCTCATCCTCTGTCACCCCCTTCTCCTCCTGCCTTCAATCTTTCCCAGCATCAGGGTCTTTTCAAATGAATCAGCTCTTCACATCAGGTGGCCAAAGTATTGGAGCTTCAGCTTCAGCATCAGTCCTTCCAATGAATATTCAGGACTGATTTCCTTTAGGATTGACTGATTGGATCTCCTTGCAGTCCAAGGGATTCTCAAGAGTCTTCTCCAACACCACAGTTCAAAAGCATCAATTTTTTTGGTGCTCAGCTTTCTTTATAGGCCCACTCTCACATCCATACATGACTACTGGAAAAACCAGTTGACAATCAGTAGTTGCAAACCAATTTTTGGCAAAATAATGTCTCTGCTTTTTAATATGCTATCTAGGTTGATCATAGCTTTTCTTCCAAGGAGCAAGCATCTTTTAATTTCATGGCTGCAGTCACCATCTGCAGTGATTTTGGAGCCCCCAAAAATAAAGTCTGTCACTGTTTCCACTGTTTCCCCATCTATTTGCCATGAAGTGATGGGACCAGATGCCATGATGTTAGTTTTCTGAATGTTGAGCTTTAAGCCAACTTTTTCACTCTCCTCTTTCACTTTCATCAAGAGGCTCTTTAGTTCTTCTTCACTTTCTGCCATAAGGGTGGTGTCATCTGCATGAGTACTATTCAAAGGACATCTGAGCTTTTTTGGTGGGCCACTCTGACCACCCTTCCAGTCCTTGTTTTTCCCAATATATCTGCTTGAAATTTCACTCACTTCATATTTTATGAATACAACTTTCCCTCCATCAAGCTGTCACCTAGGTCTGTCCTCCTTGGTTGTAATCACTCACAACTTAAGTCTTTTTCCTTTTAATGCCTTTGGAAACAGCTCACATGCCAACTGTTCTTTGCTCTTCAGTGTCTCCCCACTTTCACATTCCTGTCTCCTCTTCTCTAATTTAAATATCTCCAGTTCTGGCCAAACTTTTCCTCCTAGAAATGTTTGATTCCTTTTATCTACAACATTCTGTTGTAATCATTTGTCTCCTCCAGTAGTGGTGGGTGCTGCCAGGTTGGATGACCCCCATCCTATACCAGTAGAACTGGTTTATTGGATCCAAGTGCAAATCTGTGTGGACTTTTTGGTTATGGTTTTTTATTTTGCTCTGTAATTGGAAGACAGTATTCTCATTCTGTCTCCTCAGTGTTCAGTTGTCTAAGGTATTTCTCAAATGTGATTATTGGAAGATATGATAATAAAAATAAAATCTACCATATATTTAGTTCTTACTATGTGCTAGTCACTCTATATGTCTTCTTTTAATTTATCATCATAATAGCTCTTTGAGCTTATTGTTATTATATTATTTTAATCTGTAACAGTGTATCATATAATGAATTTCCAATAAATACCTGTTGAATTAAGGAATGAATTGTTCAAGAGATTTTAATCTCTTGACTTTCCCAAGGCCCCACAGATCTTAAGTGGCATTTTACGGGACCCAGGTTTAATCTTTCTAAGTGTTGTAATGTATAGTCTATTTTAAAGAAGATTTTGAAGAATGATAGTCTCCCAAGCACTTATTGATATATGCTTGACACTATATTTATTGTTACTTTGACCTTTTCATGGTTTTTTATTCACTAATTTATTCATATACTTTGTAAATATTTATTGAGCACCTGCTGTATGTCAGGCATATTGTAGGCACTGGGCATACTGCAGTGAATAAGATAAACCAAGGTTTCCTTTGCTAATTTTTCAAAATGTTCTGTTATTTAAACTCTGTTTGCTCAAGTGTTAAGGAATATATGGCAATTCCTCATATACTCTATACCACTTATTCTTCTCAATGTTTTGTGCACAATAGGTGCCCAAATGTCTGTTGAACGGCATGATGATGTCATAGGAACAGTACTAGATTGGAAGCCAAGGTATGTCTTTTGCATTTACTACCCCTATGACTTTGTACAAGTCACTTCATGTATATGAGCCTCAACTTCCTCATCTCAAAGCAGGAACAATATTCCCTGTCTCACTAATTCACCAAATCTTACCATGAAAATCAATGAGTTGAAGGGATATAAGTGCTTTTTAAGGTACAAGATTCAGTAATTTTTCTCATTCTTGTTATAGCCATTGTTGACTGACCAGGTAAGCACTAGAATATAATTTTTAACTTGGGAGGGGAACAAGTAGCAAAAAAATGGGAAATGAGGCCGAAGTTAAGAAATTAAAGTTAGCATGTTAGCTTTGAAATTTCTATCATTCTGGTTGCTGTCTTTTGAGTTGTCTTCAATTTGTTGTTGTGTTTTCAATATCCTAATAGTGACTGTCACTAACAGTTTAATATGCTACAGTGTACCTGGAAAAAGTGATAGTGTTTGCAGCCTTTAAGAGTTTTCAGAGTCATAGAGAGACATTAGTTTAGGCCTCTATCTCCGTCCTTGTTTTCCCTCAAAATCTAGAGAGCTAAGGAATATCAGGTAGGAAGGAAATGACTTGAAAAATATAGGTGAATGCCTCAAAACTTTGCTTGTGTTTACTGCACACATGAAAAGAGGAAAACAAAAGACACCTAGGTTTTTATGGGCATTCTTCTTGGAGAAGTTTCAAGAATTTGTGCTTATTGCATACACTGATAATTGTTCATGACATTTCCTCCACATAGTAGAAGCTATGGTGATACTGGAGTGAAGCTGTGAACAATATGGTATCTCTAATTTTGCATCTATCATGCAAGGATGGGCATGATAAAGGACAGAAATGGTAAGGACCTAACAGAAGCAGAAGAGATTAAGAAGAGGTGGCAAGAATACACAGAAGAACTATACAAAAAAGGTCTTAATGACCTGGGATAACCATGATGGTGTGGTCACTTACCTAGAGCCAGACATCCTGGAGTGTGAAGTCAAGTGGGCCTTAGGAAGCATTACTACAAACAAAGCTAGTGGAGATGATGGAATTCCAGCTGAGCTATTTCAAATCCTAAAAGATGATACTGTTAAAGTGCTGCACTCAATATGCCAGCAAATTTGGAAAACTCAACAGTGGCCACAGGACTGGAAAAGGTCAGTTTTCATTCCAATTCCAAAGAAGGGCAGTGCCAAAGAATGTTCAAACTACCAGACAATTTTGCTTATTTCACATGCTAGCAAGGTTTTGCTCAAAATCCTTCAAGGTAGTTTTCAGCAGTATCTGAACCAAGAATTCCATATGTACACGTTGGATTTAGAAAAGGCAGAGGAACCAGAGATCAAATTGCCAACATCTGTCAAATCATGGAGAGAGCAAGGGGGTTCCAGGAAAACATTTCTGCTTCATTGACTACACTAAAGCCTTTGTGTGGATCACAGCAAACTGTAGAAAGTTCTTAAAGAGGTGGGAATACCAGACCACCTAACCTGTCTCTGCCTTCCCCTGATAACTCAGTTGGTAAAGAATCTGCCTGCAATGCAGGAGACCTTGGTTTGATTCCTGGGTCAGGAAGATCTGCTGGAGAAGGGACAGGCTACCCACTCCAGTATTCTGGCCTGGAGAATTCCATGGACTGTATAGTCCATGGGGTCACAAAGACTCAGACATGACTGAGTGACTTTCATTTTCAATTTACCTGTCTCCTGAGAATCTTGTATACAGCCAAAAAGCAACAATGAGGACCTTACATGGACAACTGACTAGTTTAAATTTGGGGAAAGTGTATGACAAGGCAGTATATTGTCACCCTGTTTATTTAACTTCTATGCAGAGTACATCATGTGAAATGCTGGGCTGGATGACTCACAAGCTGGAATCAAGATTGCCAGGAGAAATATCAACAACCTCAGATATGCAGATGATACCACTCTAATGGCAGAAAGTGAAGAGGAACTAAAGAGCCTCTTGATGAGGCAGGCTCATCAAGAAAGAAGAGAGTGAAAAGCCTGGGTTAAAACTCAATATTCAAAAAACAAAAATCATGGCATCAGGCCCCATCAATTAATGGCAAATAGAAGGGGGAAATTAGAAGCAGTGGCAGATTTTCTTTTCTTGGGCTCCAAGATCATTGTGGTCATGAAATTAAAAGATATTTGCTCCTTGGAAGGAAAGTCATGACAAATCTAGACAGTGTATTTAAAAGCAAACACATCACTTTACTGACCAGAGTCTGTCTATTCAAAGCTATGGTTTTTCTAGTAGTCATGCATGGATGTGAAAGTTGGACTATAAAGGATGGCTGATTCATGTCAATGTATGACAAACCCACTGAAATGTTGTGAAGTAATTAGCCTCCAACTAATAAAAATAAATGAAAAAAAAAAAAAAAGAAGGCTGAGCACCAAAAAATTGACGCTTTTGAACCGTGGTGTTGGAAGAGACTCTTGCGAGTCCCTTGGACTGCAAGATCAAATGAATCAATCCTAAAAGAAATCAATCCTGAATATTCATTGGAAGGACTGAGGCTGAAGCTGAAGCTCCAATACTTTGGCATCTGATGTGAAGAGCCGACTCATTGGAAAGACCCTGATGTTGGGAAAGATAGAAGGCAGGAGGAGAAGGGGACGACAGAGGACGAGATGGTTGGATGGCATCACCGATTCAATGGACATGAGTCTGAGCAAGCTCAGGGAGATGGTGAAAAACAGGGAATCCTGACGTGCTGTAGTCCATGGTGTCGCAAGAGTCAGACAAAACTGAGCGACTGAACAATGACTGATAATTTCTGTCAATGTTGTTAATATCTACAAAATGTGCACGGTTTTCACTCTTTTACTTCCAAAGTTTGAAGTAAGAACATTTTTTAGTGAACATTTTCTAATTATTTTAATAAGAATACAATAGATCTTATGCAACATTGACAAAGAAGGGAGAGTATGACAGAAACAGGGAGAAAGAGGACCATTGCGAACCTATTGGTAAAGATACAATATGGGAGGATGGAAATTATAGGCTGCTAGGGGTTTAGACACATGGTTTAATAACTTTTCTTGTTTGTGTAGCACTATACAGTGTGTGCAATGTGCTGTGTGCTCAGTCACTTCAGTCATGTCCGACTCTTTGTGACCCTATGGACTGAAGCCTGCCAGGCTCTTCCATCCTTAAATTTTGTTTGCTCCTTTCATCCATACTATAAGGTTATTAGGCAATTAATCTTTTCTGTTTATACCCATTCAAATTTCTTCTCCATTTTTTCATTGAGGCATCTCTTTTTTTGGGGGAAAATATACCCTCCCTAACACCCAGAGGGATGCAAGGTACTACGATTGACAATCCCACCGGAGCCACATGAATAGTGAAGTTTGGAGAAGGATACAGTTGGTCTGGGGGACATTATTTACTTGCCTGAATGCAGTGATGCTTGAGATCTGCTCCACTCTTCTCTTTTTAAGATGACATATTTCCCTTGAATCTCCATTAGTTTAAGTTGGGCTTCTTTTCCTTGTAGCTGAATGAATCCTGAATAAGCAACCCTCAGTGTAAATAAGAGGAAGCTAAGAATCATACAAAGGGGGCTTCCCAAGGTCGTATACCTAATATGTAGGGTTAAGACCCAGACCCAGACTTCTTGAATCAAGACTATACACAGTGTTCTATAGTTCTGACTCTACCATTAAATACCTGTAAGGTTTTGAATACATTTCTTAACAAGTCTAAGCCTCAATTTTCTTCATTTGTAAAATGAATTAGCTAGATCAATGAGCTCTAGTGTCTTTACCAGCCTTAGTTTTCTCTTATTTTCCAATTTAAATATTTATTTTTAAATAAACAAACAAGCTATGAAAAATTCTCATTGTAAAAATTCTAAGCATTACATATTATACTAAAGTACATTTTACCACTGGGTTAGTGCCTTTTCCTTTCCCATCAGTTTAATGTATATCTTTTAGGAATTTTTCTATGTCTTTATATAAATATGGATGTTTCTATAGAAATATTTTATTTGCTTTTTGTCTCTTTGTGTATTTTTAACTTAAATTGTCTCATATTGTATGCATTGTTGTGCAGCCTACTTTCATTTTTCATTATTATATGAGTCTTGTAAATTGTCCAAGTTAGTGTATATAGATCTACTTCCTTCTTTTAAATTTTCCATGGAATAAGTCTACCATATTTTATTAATCCTTAACATTTTGATGCATATCTGGATATCTTGTAGTTTTTCATTATGACAAACAAGACTGCTATGGAATGTCTGCATTTGCTTTTTGTGAGTGTTCTAGGATAGATACTGAGGAATGCCAACTTTTCCCATCAGCAGTACATGAGGGTTCCTATTTCTCTGCATCCATTTCCAGCCCTTAACATCATTAAGCTTTAATGATGCTAGCAATTAAATAACATTTTAAACATGCATTGTTTTGTGACTTTGGAGAGCTTGAGCAGCTTTTCATATATTTATGATTTTTTCCCCCTGTGGATTACCACATTTTGCAGTTCTAAGTATCTGGCTATGTGGTTCATCTGGATAACCATGGTCTCAGTAATGCATTGGAGAGTGCTGCTGGTGGTATGATAATGGGAATCCTTTTCCCTCAGAAAAACTTTGGGCTGCATCTCACTATACTGGCTTGTCTACCAAAGTGTGTTTGGAGAACTGGCATAAAGTTACAGAATCTCATGTCTGGAAAAGAACTGAGTTTTAGTTGTCATTTAGGCCTACCCAACCATCTGATATGCAAACTCTGTCTTCAAAATCCTAGCCAAACAAGCTTGCTAATAATGTTTGAACTCTGCCTCTTAAGGTGGCCCACTCCATCTGTGGACAGTTCTGTTGATTAGAACAGTCTTTAAGGTATTAAAACATATCTTGTCTCTCTGTATTTTCTACCCACTGTCTTGAGACCTGGAGAAGAAATTTGCTTCCTCTTCCACATGATAGCCTTTCTGATATGTGGTGACAGTTTCTACAATACTCAAAATCATTTTTTTCTTCATGTTAAATGTGCTGGTTCACATATGATCTTTATTTGATGTGGTTTTAAGGTTTTTTCCCCTTTACCTTCTTGACTAATTTCTACTGAACAGTTCCTAGTTGATCTGTGCCCTTTAAAAAAAAATGTGTCAGTGAATTCAATACTTTAGAATGTACTTAATAATAATAACAAATAATGGTCTTAATAATAGAATATATATTTTATTGAACATCAAGTACTATGTGGAGCACTTTACACATATTAATTCATTTAATCCTTACAACAGTACTAGGAGTTTGGCATTTTTTTTCTCATTCGGCCAATGAGGATACTGAAGCACATGGAAGTTAAATAATTTACTCAAGATTATGTTAAACAGAGTGAAACTAGTCTTTCTCCTATTATGGATATCATATTTCAATGTATGTGCCTAAGATCACATTAGTTTTATTTTGTAATTTTTATTTATTTTTTTCATTTGTTACTTTTGGCTGTGCTGGGTCTTCGTTGCTGCACGGGCTTTTCTCTAGTTGTGGCAAGTGGGGGCTACTCTCTAGTTGCAGTGTGTGGGCTTCTCATTGTGGTGGCTTCTCTCGTTGTGAGGCACAGGCTCCAGGGTACACAGGCGTCAGTAGTTGTGGCACTCGGTCTCAGTAGTTGCTGCTCCCAGACTTTGTTGCTCTGTAACATGTTCAATCTTCCCAGACCAGGGATCAAATCCATGTCTCCTGAATTGGCAGGTGGATTCTTTACCACTGAGCCACCAGGGAAGCCCCTAGTTTTTTTTTTTTTTAATTGCTAATCAATTCATATTAAGTTAACTGTCAACTAAAATCCCAAATCTCATTTGAATGGACTATGTTCAGGGACTGCTTTCCATTGTGGACTGCATTATGTTTGTCTTTGTGAACCTGTATATAACCTCACTTAGTCTATGGTAATTGGTTGCCCAAAGTGCTATTCAAGATCATTTTGTAATCCCATTTTTCTCCCTGATTTAGTTATCTGGCCTTCTCACTGTGGTGATTAACTTCACACTTGACACTCTCATGTACAGCACCATATACTATATATTTTCAGTTTAGTTATACATGACTGAAGTGCTTACTTCATTTTTATTTCTTTTTCTGTTTGCATGTAGAAAGTAGGTTCCCCTGGTGGAGGGTATGGTAGTATTCTACAGTTGTATAGAGATCATTTACTCCATTTTTCCTTCCTGCTTGAAGGATCGAAAGCACTTACCAACTTGTCATATGCTTCATGTAACAGTCAGGGTTGTTCATGTTTCTTTCAGTTTTTTTTTTTCAATCAAGGATGTGCTTGAAAATGATACTGTGCACAAGACTAGTCAACTTAGTTTCTGCCTTTCCACTTGAGAAAAAAAAAGTTTAGTTTATTAGCTATAAAATAAAATGCCCTTTCTTATACTCTTCAGAAGTTTGAATTGAAAAATTAGTTCAAAAATTAAGAAACTATTTTGGACACATTTCAGCCATTTTTTTTAAACTTTGAACTCAACAGTAGATGAAGTGGTATAGTGGAAAGATCAAGGAATAAGGGATTAGTGGGATTGCAGGCAGGAGATCTGGTTTCTAGTATTAGTTCTCTCACTGTTTGGCCATATGAATTGCCAGAAGTCATTTCTTTTCTGGGATGTAAAATCTGTAAAATGAGGTGATGGAATGAATGAGATAATATCCCGTACCACTCAAAAAGTACCTTGAATTCAATATAATTGTTATATCATAATCTTCCAAAATACTGAAACAGCCTCATACGGGTAATGTATAAATCTCTACTCAAGCTTCATATAAAAAGTATTCTGGGGCTTTGTTTAGGAGAAACATTACCTATTAAAATTTGGAGTGCAAAATATTCTGAGCATTACTTAGAGCTGGTTCTGACAAAAATAGCAATCACAGTTGGATCATTTGGAAGGTTTTTAATAGCTTAAGTCCTTGTATGTCTGACTGTAAGAGAATCAGAGCGGCTCTTTCAGTTTTTGGTACTGAAATGGGAGTCAGAGGCCCCAGTCCTGTGCTTGTATCCTATAAGAGATCCCTAGGCGGACAAGCCCCGAGGAATGCCGGGAGCCTCCTGATACTCCTTCAGACACCTGCACCATCAGCCACCAACTTATTAAAACACAAGTTTATGTGAAAATGCTCATCTGCTTTCTGTGTCTAAAAAAAGCATCATATGAAAAACATCTGGGAAGTATCTTCAAATCTATTTGTAAGTATATGTACAGTGATGAAAGAAGGCAGGCTGAATTGCCTGATTTCTTCAATGTAATATAGATTTTGAAATGACTTTGTCATAACCTTATGGTATAAATGAAGGTATTACTAATATAGATTTTGAAATGACTTTGTCATAACCTTATGGTATAAATGAAGGTATTACTGAAGATACAGTTTATTTACATGGATTTTAAAACTCTATCCTATTTGGGGTTTTCTGGCTTTTTAAAAAATTCTGTTTGTTTATGCTAATAATGTATTTTACTGAGGGGAGAATTTACTGTTTTGGAGTGTTTTAGGATTTTGTTTCTTTCCATTTAGTCTACAGGTACATTTATCTGTTAAAATATGCATAACTTAACAGTGAGTAGTAATTTCCCTCAATATTTTTTTTAAGAGAAATAAATGTCAGCAATGTACAACACTGAGAAACTAAAAAAAAATCTGCTTATTTGTCCTTGTGACTTCTGGGAAAAAAACCTCTTTGGAGAGAATAAGATGATCCACTTAAAATACTTAGAATACTTAAATATACATGTTGACTCAAATATCTTAATTCTATTTTTCTCAGAATAGTGATTACTTAATAAGTAAGTGGACAAATTATTGTTAAAATTGGACATAAATTCAGCAATAATATATTGCATTAAATGAAATGATTAATAGTAAATAAACATATCAGAACTATCCAAATATCCAATACACTGGTAACTCAGAAGTAAACTAATGGGAAATAGGAATCTTATATCAGAGTAAATTAAGACATAGCAATAATTATATATAATAACTGTATACATAGGCTATATTTACTTATTGCATCACTTTCCCATTCCCCTTTCTTTCTTAAGGGAAGTATTTACACATCTTTCTAGCTATAATATACTGGATACAAAAGATTCATTTGTTTTAAATCAAAGTATAGTTTATGTACAATATTATATAAGTAACTGGTATAAAATATAGTGATTCACAATTTTTAAAAGTTATACTTCATTTATAGTTATTATAAAATATTGGCTATTATCCACATGTTGTACAATATATATTTGTAACGTTTAATATATAATAGTTTATACCTCTTAACCCCACTCCTATGTTGCTGCTCTCCACTTCCTTCTTCCCAATGGTAACCACCAGTTTGTTCTCTATATTTGTGAATCTGCTTCTTTTTTGTTGTATTAGTTTGTTGTATTTTTTAGAGTCCACATTTAAGTGCTATCATACAGTGTTTATCTTTCTCTATTTGACTTATTTTGCTTAGCATAATGCCCTCCAAAGTCTATCTATGTTGCTGCAAAAGGCAAAAACTTAATATTTTTCATGACAGAGTAGTATTCCATTGTGTGTGTGGTATGTGTGTGTGTATCAAACTCATCTTCTTTATTCATTCATCTGTTGATGGACACTTAGGTTGCTTCCATATCTTGGCAATTGTAAATAATGCTGCTATGAACATTGGGGTGCATGTATCTTTTCAAATTAGCATTTTTGGGTTTTTGTTGTCGTTGTTGTTTTTTCTGGACATATACCCAGGAGTGGAATTGCTGGATCATATGGTAGTTCTATTTTTAGTTTTTTGAGGAATCTCCATGCTGTTTTCCACAGTGGTTGCCTCAATTTAAATCCCACCAACAGTCTATAAGTGTTCCATTTTCTCTGAATTCTCATCAACACTTATTATTTGTGTTCTTTTGGATGATAACCATTCTTAAATGTGTGAGCTCATTGTGGTTTTGATTTGCATTTCTCTGATGATTAGCAATGTTGAGCATCTTTTCACATGTCTATTGGCCATCTGCACTTCCTCTTGGCAAAATGTCTCAGTTTTTTTTGTTTTTCGTTTTTTTTTTTTTTTTTATCATGAAAGTATATTGGATTCCCAAAAGCTTTTTCTGTGTCTATTGAAATGTGGTTTAGGGACTTGATTCTATTAATATAGTATGTTACGTTAATTTTCACATGTGAAAACCAACCTTGTGTTCCTTGGACAAATCTGACTTGCTTATGGTGTATAATCATTTTCAAATAATGCTGTGTGAGTTTGAAAATATTTGCTAGCAACTTTTGCTTGTATATCCATGAGAGTTAGTGGTCTGTGGTTTTATAAGACAAGTAAGCTTTGTCTTATTTCGGATTTAGGATAATACTGGCCTTACTGAATGAGTTGGGATGCAATTCATCCTCATATTTATGGGAAAATTTTGTGAAGGATAATGTTATTTGTCATTAAAGTTAGACAAAATTCATCAGAGAAGTCATCTGTACTTGAGTTTTCCTTTGTGGGAAGGTTTTTGATTACTAATTCAATCTCTTTCCTTTTTATAGCTCTATTTGCATTTTATTTTATTTTTTGGGGGGAACCAGTGTGAATATTTCTAATTTGCTTTAACCCCCTCTAGTAATTTTTAAGTTTTTCAGTTATTGTTCTTCTCATCTGCAGAATTTTTATTTAGTTCTTTTTAAAGTTTCTATTTCTTTATTTCTATACACTATTTTTGAGTGCACAAATCAGGTTTCACCAGAAAATCAGAACCATATCTATACTATAATATAAATATGGTAGGATATACCTATATTCATCTATGTGTCTATGTATTTTATGTTTCTATCATTCATCTATCTATGTATCTATCATCTATCAGTCTAAAGAAATTTATTAGAAGAAATTGCCTTACTTGATTTTGTGGGCTTGCCAGGCACATCTGAAATCCAAAAGGCAGCCCATCAGGAAGTTCAGCCTGAAACTCTTGGGCTTGAGTTGAAGGTAATATTCACAGGCAAATTTCCTTCTTCAAGAAAGCTTCAGTTCTGTTCTTCATTAAGGCCTTTAAATTGGATAACTCATTCCTACTCAGATTATCTAAAATAATGTCCCTTACATAAAGCTTACTGATTATGGTGTTTAATGTCTACAAAATACATTTACTGCATTGCTTTCAAATTGTGGTGCTGGAGAAGACTCTTCAGCATCCCTTGGACTGCAAAGGCATCAAATCAGTCAATCCTAAAGGAAAGAAATCTTGAATATTCATTGGAAGGACTGATGCTGAAGCTAAAGCTCCAATACTTTGGCTCATCTGATGTGAAGAGTTGATTCATTGGAGAAGATATTGATGCTGGGGCAGATTGAAGGTGGGAGGAGAAGGGGACAACAGAGGATGAGATGGTTGGATGGCATCACTAACTCAGTGGACATGAATTTGAGCAAACTCTGGAAGATAGTGAAGGACAGGGAAGCCTGGCATGCTGCAGTCCATGGGGTCACAAAGAGTTGGACAAGACTTAGTGACTGAACAATGACAAGTCTGTTCAGGATGCTATAGCTAAATTTAAAAGCATTTTGAAAATATGCTATATAGCAAAGTCATAAAAGCAGTCATTAAATGATGGTATTAGCCCCAGTGCTGACCTTTTTTTTGCATAATCAATAACTTTAGAATAAAAAAGATAATGAAAAAACACAAAATACCACAGACAATGTAGCTTATTAAGAGCAGAAATTATTTTTGACACGTTTGAAGACTGAGAAGTTCAGGATCATCACACCAGCAGATTTCGTGTTGTGGCTGGTGAGGACCTACTTCCTGGTTCAGAACTGGTGCCCTTTGGCTGTGTCTTCACATGGCAAAGGATTGAGGGAACTCTCTGAGATATTTGCAAATAGTTTCTCAAATCTTTCACTTGCCTTTTTGTTCTCTTAACAGCCATTTTGGAAGAAAAATTTTTATTGCTGTGAAGTACAAGTTATTGATATTTTCTTTTATATTTCAGGCCTTTGTGTTATATTTAAGAAATATTTGCCAAAAATAGGTTCCCAAAGATATTGCCCTACACTTTCTTCCAGAAATTTTGTTGGATATTTTATATCTTGATCTATGATATATTTTGAGTAAATGTTTGTATATGGTGTGACGTAAGGATTAAAGTTGTTTATTATTGCTAATATTATTGTTTTGCATATGGATATCTAGGGTTTACTTAGTGTTTTTGTTGAGAAAACTATCCTTTTTCCACTGAATTATCTTTAGGAAACTGTCAAAATCAACTGACCATTTTGTGTGGGTCAATTTCTGGACTCTATATTCTTCTGTTTTGATTTATGTGTATATCTTAATGACAATACCTAACCATCTTAGTTACCATAACTTTATAATAAATCTGTAAATCAGATAGTGTTAGTTGTCTAATTTTGGTTTTCTTTTTTAAAGTTTTAATGAGTATTCTAGATCTTTTGAATTTTCATGTAACTTTTAGAATTAGCTTGCTCATTTAATTTGAAAAAGACTACTGAGATTTTGATTAAGATTGTACTGATTCTGTAGATAATTTGGGGGAGGACGGAAATCATAACAATATCGAGTCTTCCAATCCATGCATATAATATGCATCTCAGCTATTCAAATTTTCATTAATTTCAGTTTTTTTGTGTGTGTCTTTTGTCAAATTTTTCCTATGTATTTCGTATTTTTAGTGTTGCTGCTGCTGCTGCTGCTAAGTCACGTCAGTTGTGTCTGACTCTGTGCGACCCCTTAGACGGCAGCCCACCAGGCTCCGCTGTCTTTGGGATTCTCCAGGCAAGAATACTGTAGTGGGCTGCCATTTCCTTCTCCAATGCATGAAAGTGAAAAGTGAAAGTGAAGTCGCTCAGTCGTATCCGACTCTTAGCGACCCCATGGACTGTAGCCCACCAGGCTCCTCTGTCCATTGGATTTTCCAGGCAAGAGTACTCTAATTTTCACCATTTCACCATAGAAATATCATGGATTATTGTATATGGATCTTGTATTCCACAATATTGCCAAACTCACTCATTATAGAAATTTTTTGTAGATTTTAAGATTTTTCTACCTAGGTAATATGGCTGCCTCTTAATAAACAGTGTTACCCCTTCCTTTTCATTATGGATGAATTTTATTTATTTTTCTCCCCTTATTGCATTGACTAGAAACACTAATACAATGTTGAAAAGAAGTGGTCTGCATTAATTATCTTTTCCTTGTTTTAGAAGGAAAGCATTTTATTATTTTCATATTAGTTTTAGCTTTTTCAAATAGATATCTTTTATCAGGTGAAGAAGTCCTTTTCTAGTTCTATTATCAGGAGTGGATATTGGGTTTTGTCAAGTGCTTTTTCTGCATCTGTGGAGATGAGCATATGTTTTGTTCTTTTCTGGTACATTGATTGTTGAATAACATTGATTATTTTTCTAATGTTAATCCAACATGACATAAAATTCCCTTGGTCATGGTATATTATATACTTTGCATATTTTTAAATTTATTTGAAAATTGGTTAAGATTTTTAAAATTTATGCTCATAAAGGACATTGGTCTGCAGTTTTCTTTTCTTGTAATGATATTGTCTGGTTTTTGTATTGAGGTAATGTTGGACTTATATAATGAGGAATGATTTTTTTCCCCTGTAAATTTTCTGGAGGAGTTTGTGTCAAATTTGTATTACTTATTGTTTGGATACTTGTCAGAATTCCCATGAGAAGTCTTTTGCTCAGGAATTTTCTTTGTATGAAAGTTTTATCTAAAACTACCATTTCTTTTTATAGATATAGTGCTGTTCAGGTTATCTATTTTTGTGTGAGCTTTTACTTTTAGTCTCAGACCTGTAATTTACATTACTAGAAGTTAGATTTATTTTCTATATTTCATATGTCTACTTAACATGTTCAGCCTTTCCTCTTGTGACTTGAGCACATGGAATATAGTTGCAATAGATGTTCTAAGTTCTTGTCTAATCATTTGATCACATGTGCCATTTTCTGGTCTGTTTCTGTTGAATGGCTTTTATTTTCATTACTGGTCCTATTTCCCTGGTTACTTAACTTCCTGGTAAGTTTTTATTTGATGCCAGACAGTGTAGGTTTTACTCTTTTGATGCTGTATTTTGTCCTTTAAAATTATTCTCAAAATTAAATCTGAGTTGCTTTTAATTTACTTGGAAACAATTTGATTCTTTTGAGGCTTGTTTGTAAGCTTCATTAGACAGGACCAGACAAGCTATTAATCTAGGACTGATTTTTGTCCAGTACAGAAGCAATGCCCTCTGAGGACACTATCTGATGCCATCTGAAACACAAGGTATTTTACTCTGAGTTGTGGAAATAGGAAATATTTCCTGTCCTGTGGGAGCTCCAAGAACTGTTCTTTCTGCTTCTTTCTTGTGAGTCTTTCTCCAGCCTCAGGTAATATTCTTATATTCATGCACTGATCAGTGCTCAGATAAGGAGTTGAAGAGACCCTCTACATATCTCTACAGTCTTCTCTTTGTGCATTTTTTCTCTTGTATTCTGCCTTCAGAATTCTCACTGCTTTCCGTCTTTAGATTCTCAGCTCTCTCAGCTTAAGGAAGCCACTGAGTTCCACTTACATTCTCTTTCTCTGTGATGCAGCCTGAAATTTCCCATCCAGGAAGTAAGGTTTCATTTTGTTTCCTCTCTAGCTGGACCTTATCTCCAACATGTGAAAACCATTGCTTCATATATATTATCCAGTGTTTTTAGTGGTTTCTGCCAGGAATATAACTGTTACTCCATCTCAGCTAGATGTTTCATAAGATATTATTTTATTATTTAGCTTTTTATTATGAGAATAATATTTTCTTATAAAAATTTCAACCAAAATAGACATATATACAGAAAAATTAGACTTCTCACCATGCTGTGAAATGAATGTCACTCAGTCATGTCCAACTCTTTTCGACTGGATGGACTGTAGCCTACCAGTGCCGTACATGGGATTTTCCAGGCAAGAGTACTGGAGTGGATTGCCATTTCCTTCTCCAGGGGATCCTCCTGACCCAGGGATCAAAACTGGGTCTCCCACGTTGTAGGCAAAAGCTTTACCATCTGAGCCATCAGGGAAGTCTTTAGAGGAAACAGTTTGCAATTGGTATGTTCATATACAGAAAGTTTTATATTTATTTAAGTATATACATGCATATATCATATATATGTAGGATACACATATATGCAAATATTACATATATAATATTTTAACCAAAATAAGATATTAAATATTATTTAATAAGTTACTTTCCCTGTTCTGTATCTTTGATTCATTCTACTATATGCCATATCAGTTTGGTTCTTTACAGTTGCTCAGTCATGTCTGACTCCTTGTGACCCCATGGACTGCAGCACACCAGGCTTCCCTGTCCATCACAAACTCCCAGAGCTTGTTCAAACTCATGTCCATCGAGTTGGTGATACCATCCAACCATCTCATCCTCTGTCATCCCCTTCTCCTCCTGCCTTCAATCTTTCCCAGCATCAGGGTCTTTTCAAATGAGTCTGTTCTTTGCATCAGGTGGCCAAAGTATTGGAACTTCAGCTTCAGCAACAGTCCTTCCAATGAATATTCAGGACTGATTTCTTTTAGAATTGACTGGTTTGACCTCCTTGCAGTCCAAGGGACTCTCAAGAGTCTTCTCCAACACCACAGTTCAAAAGCATTAATTCTTCAGCATTCAGCTTTCTTTATGGTCCAACTCTCACATCCATACATGACTACTGGAAAAGCCATAGCTTTGACTAGACAGACCTTTGTCGGCAAAGTAATGTCTCTCACTTTTAACATGCTGTCTAGGTTTGTCATAGCTTTTCTTCCAAGGAGCAAGCGTCTTTTAATTTCATGGCTGCAGTCACCATCTGCAGTGATTTTGGAGCCCAAGAAAAGAAAGTCTGTCACTGTTTCCATTGTTTCCCTATCTATTTGCCATGAAGTGATGGGACCAGATGCCATGATCTTAGTTTTTTGAATGTTGAGTTTTAAGCCAGCTTTTTCACTCTCCTCTTTCACTTTCATCAAGAGGCTCTTCAGTTCCTCTTCACTTTCTGCCATAAGGGTGGTGTCATCTGCATATCTGAGGTTATTGATATTTCTCCCAGCAATCTTGATTCCAGGCTTGTGCTTCATCCAGCCCGGCATTTCACATGATGTACTCTGCACAGAAGTTAAATAAGCAGGGTGACAGTATACAGCCTTGATGTACTCCTTTCCCAATTTGAAACCAGTCCATTGTTCCATGTCCAGTTCTAACTGTTGTTTCTTGACCTGCATACAGATTTCTCAGGAGGCAGGTAAGGTAGTCTGCTCTTGAAGCTTGTTCCACAGTTTCTTGTGATCCACACAAAGGCTTTGACATAGTCAGTAAAGCAGAAGTAAATGCTTTTCTGGAACTCTCTTGCTTTTTCTATGATCCAATGGATGTTGGCAATTTGATCTCTGGCTCCTCTGCCTTTTCTAAATCCAGCTTGAACATCTGGAAGTTCTCAGTTCATGTACTGTTGAAGCCTCACTTGGAGAATTTTGAGCATTACTTTGCTAGCATGTGAGATGAGTGCAATTGTGCAGTAGTTTGAACATTCTTTGGCATTGCCTTTCTTCAGGATTGGAATGAAACTGACCTTTTCCAGTCCTGTGGCCACTGCTGAGTTTTTCAAAGTTGCTGGTATATTGAGTACAGCACTTTCACAGCATCATCTTTTAGAATTTGAAATAGACATATAGACCCATCTAATTATTTTAATTTTCTGAAGCAGTGTAGCAGACATTTGTTGTTGTTTTTCAGTTGCTTTAGTCATGTCCAACTCTTTGCGACCCTATGGACTATAGCCCACCAAGCTCCTCTGTCTATGAAATTCTCTAGGCAAGATACTGGAGTGGGTTGCCACACCCTCCTTCAGATTTTCCCAATCCAGGGATCCATTCCAAGTCTTCTGTCTCCTGCATTGGCAGGTGGGTTCTTTACCACTAGCGCCATCTGGGAAGCCCCGTTTCTATAGTAAAACTTCCTAAAAGTATAATGTGCATATTAAAGTTTGGCAGGTATTGCCAAAATATCCTGCAAACTAATTGTACTTTGTATACTCCTAACCAACAGTGTGGGAGCATTTCCTACTCTTATGCCATTTTCTTTTTTTTATCAATCAGATGGAAGCAAATTGCCCTTTTGTTTTAATTTATATTTACCTCTTGAATAGTGAAGTTGAATATCTGTTCTTATGCAATCAAGCAATTCAGCAAATTGCTTTTTTCTGTCCACCATTCCTTCCTTCCTTCCTCCCTTTCTTTCTTTTTCTTTGATTCAATACATTTATAGATTATGCTCCATTTAAACCTATTACAAAGAGATGGCTATATTTCCTTGAGTTATGCAGTATGACCTTGTTTCTTATCTATTTTGTGCAAAGTATTTTGTATCTCTTAATCCCATACCCCTATCTTTGTTCACTGTCTTTTTCAATTGGATTATTTGCTTTTCTTTTTGATTTATTTGTTAGCTTTATATTTTCTATTATACACATTGCAATTATTTTCTCCCAGTCTCTTCTTTATGTTTTAACTTTGTGTACTATTTGCCATAGAAGTAGTGATTTTAAAAGTGTTTTCTCAGAAAGAATAGACTCTTTCTCTTTTTCTGTCTTAGATTTTCCCTCCTCCATCACCAGCAAGGCCAAACAATACAATGGTTAAGTGGGTTTGAAAAAGAACAGGTGCCTCTGACATTCGGGAGCTCTACCTGAGTGTTTCTACAAGCCTGTCTGGCACTCATAGCTTGGTATTCTCTTGTTGCACATAAACACATTCACAGAACATCATCATACAAGGTCCCTCTGTGACCATGACAGATTAGGCAAAAAACAAGTCCACTCCATAATCACATCTGAATGTAGACAAAGATGGCCACTGTGCAAATTACAAAAAATGATCACATATTCCTCTATCCTGGCTAATGCTACTGCTGTTTCTTCACCTGTTATAGCTTTACCTTTGTTTTAGACTGGCCTCCCAAAGCCTGAGTGCTAAGTTGCTTCAGGCGTGTGCAACTCTGTGCATGCCTATGGACTGTAGCCTATCAGGCTCCTCTGTCTGTGGAATTTTCCAGGCAAGAATACTGGAGTAGTAGCCATTCCCTTCTCCAGGGGATCTTCCCAACCTAGGGATCAAACCCAGGTCTCCTGCATTGCAGGCAGATTCTTTACCATCTGACCACCGGGGAGGAAAGATTGAGGGCAGGAGAAGGGGGTGAGAGAAGATGAGCTAGTTGGGTGGCATCACCAACTCAGTGGACATGAGTCTGAGAAAACTCCAGAAGATAGTGAAGGACAGAGGAGCCTGGCATGATACAGTCCATGGTGTTGCAAAAAGTCTACATGACTGAGTGACTGAACAACAATAACCCCACTTCCTGACAGCATCTGATTCATAACAAAACTGCTTCTTTGACGTTTTCCCCCGATCATCATATATATACCCAAATCCTCTAACAAGCCCTTTCTGTTATCTTCTTACTGAGTTGTCCCATGGTTCCTGTGGTGTCTGTTGCCTCTCACTGCAATGAATGGTAACTCCTAGTTGTTTAGCTATGGTGTGTTCCTCTCAATCTTTGGCTAGAGGACTTTGAAAGAATAATATGAACTTGTTGTGGCTCATAGTCAAACTGCTTTATTGTTTAATAGAAAAGGTCATGTCCAGTCCCAAGAAATCATTTACTACTTAATTGCATTACCATATGTGTGTCATACAAAAATCTGACTTTTGAGAGATACTTTGTACTTTTGGGTAAATAGTACTGGGGAGTCAGTGTACTATGTTTGAGAAAGCACTGCATTTGATGTGAGGAAATTTGAATTTGGATCATAGTAGCAGGATGGTTTTGAAGGAATGAGTTAATCTCTCCAAACTTCGATTTCATCATCTATAAATGGAGATAATAACTCTTATCTTATCTCACATGCTAGCAAAGTAATGCTCAAAATTCTCCAAGTCAGGCTTCAACAGTACGTGAACTGAGAACTTCCAGATGTTCAAGCTGGATTTAGAAAAGGCAGAGGAACCAGAGATCAAATTGCCAACATCTGTTGGATCATCGAAAAAGCAAGAGAGTTCCAGAAAAACATCTACTTCTGCTTTATTGACTACATCAAAGCCTTTGACTGTGTGGATCACAACAAACTGTGGAAAATTCTTCAAGAGATGGGAATACCAGACCACCTTACCTGCTTCCTGAGAAATCTGTATGCAGATCAAGAAGCAACAGTTAGAACTGGACATGGAACAAACAGACTGGTTCCAAATCGGGAAAGGAGTACGTCAAGGCTGTATATTGTCACCCTGCTTATTTAACTTCTGTGCAGAGTACATCATGTGAAATGCCAGGCTGGATGAAGCACAAGCTGGAATCAAGATTGCTGGGAGAAATATCAATAACCTCAGATATGCAGATGACACCACCCTTATGGCAGAAAGTGAAGAGGAACTAAAAGCCTCTTGATGAAAGTGAAAGAGGAGAGTGAAAAAGCTGGCTTAAAACTCAACATTCAAAAAACAAAAATCATGGCATCTGGTCCCATCACTTCATGGTAAATAGATGGGGAAACAATGGAAACAGTGAGAGACTTTATTTTCTTGGGCTCCAAAATCACTGCAGATGGTGACTGCAGCCATGAAATTAAAAGGTGCTTGTTCCTTGGAAGAAAAGTTATGACAAACCTAGATAGCATATTGAAAAGCAGAGACATTACTTTGCTGACAAAACTTCGTCTAGTCATATGTGTGTTTTTTCCAGTGGTCATGTATGGATGTGAGTGTTGAACTATAAAGAAAGCTGAGTGCCGAAGAATTGATGCTTTTGAACTGTGGTGTTGGAGAAGACTCTTGAGAGTCCCTTGGACTACAAGGAGATCAAACCAATCAATCCTAAAGGAAATCAACCCTGAATATTCATTGGAAGGACTGATGCTGAAGCTGAAGGTCCAACATTTTGGCCACCTGATGTGAGGAACTGACTCATTGGCAGACCCTGATACTGGGAAAGATTGAAGGCAGGAGGAGAAGGGGATGACAGAGGATGCTGGTTGGATGATATCACCGACTCCATGGACATGAGTTTGAGTAAACTCTGGGAGTTTGTGATGGACAGGAATGCCTGGCGTGCTGCATTCCATGAGATTGCAAATAGTTGGACATGACTGAGTGACTAAACTGAACAGAATTCATCTTAAAAAGTTGTTGTTAATATCAATGATATAATGTATATGGAGCCTTTTGTAAACTACCAACCTTCTCTGTAAATTTGAATGTCTTTAAAAAAATAATTTTAGAACTGGAAAGTGGCTGAATACACATTCCCTTTCATCACCTTATTCTATTCAAAGGGAACAAAAACAGAAGAATTGGTGTGTTTTAGATCCTAAAGTGACTTAGGGGTTTGACTCAAGATTAGATTTCAGATCTTCTGATCCTTAGTCTAGCATTCTTTCTATTGCATTAGATATCTTTTCTCCTTTACTCTTTCTTTATTTGCTTCGCTGTAATAAAATTCATTCTATTAAATGATCTTTGATAGATCACACTATCTTTCAGAAATTAAGTTCTCTGAATCCCCAAATGATTTGCAGCATTAAAGACTTTATGAGATTATGGTTAAGCCACAGAAATGTGTTTGAAAAATAATTACCAAACATTTTATATCCGAATGATTCTTGTGGAATTACTATTTTCTTTCTTTTTTTAACACATTTACCATCTTCTTCTAGCCAAGATTCAAAGTCTCATTTGATAGTGGTTTCACTTGGTTATAATTGGGTGCTATACAATTGTGTTTGCTCTGGCCTGCAAAACAGAGTTTAAAAAAGAAAAAAAAAAAGATAATCTTGGAACCTGAGGAAAGTATTCTCTTCACTGATTACAAATTGCTGTCTATTTGCTGGTCAGCTTTTTGTTCTGGTTACTTATTCTTTCTAACATGCTTGACTGCACAAATCACAAAACAGAGGGATAGAAAAGATCTTTTGAAATCTGTATTTGCTATGTTGCAAGCTCAGTAGCCATATAGAACACTAAAGCCCAAGGCCTTAAGTACAAACCAGAAGTTTGTTGTCCTGCTTTCTCCCTTCAGAGAAGGAAATGGCAGCCCACTCCAGTGTTCTTGCCTGGAGAATCCCAGGGACGGGGGAGCCTGGTGGGCTGCTGTCTATGGGGTCGCAGAGTTGGACAGGACTGAAGCAACTTAGCAGCAGCAGCAGTTTTTCCCCTTAGCGTTTTGAGTATGTGTCTTTTTAATCATTGATGTAACGGAGTGTTTATTGGGAAAAAGAGATTGTGTGTGTGTGTCTGTGGGGGGGGGGGCACCAAAATTATAAGAAGCAATATATTATGCAATAGGCAAAGATGGTTATGTAGGCATTGCAAATAATCAGTAATTTCTTGTGAACTTTCTAAACACTTCCTAGGAATTGATTATGCAAACATATGTATTATATGTTTCCATCATAGTAGAAAGAATATTTACTACAGCCTTACCCAAAGGATTTAGACTATGGGAACTGACATCATGGCAGATGAAAAATGAGACAAGTAATCAAATGAACCTTTTCATTCCTTTCCTCACTCACTTTTCACGCATTTTGGAGACTTACTGTGTGCCCGTCTCTGTTCTCACCAGGAGAATACAGAGCAAATAAAACATAGGTCTGCCCTTATGGAGCTATAGCAAAGCTTCTTAATGAAGCAAGAGGCAGAAGACACAAAGGAAGGAGACTAAGTGCTCTCTTGGTAGTGACTGTTCTAGAACTTCTCTCAGCTGTGTTGGTGAGGCATCTGCTATACAGCCAATTTTGCAGACTGAGCTTCATCAGTTGTGCACTTCTTTGGCTAAAGGCCTCACAGAACTTAAATATTAATGTAGACACATTTTAGGAAGACATTTCTGCTTTCTAGGTTCACATATGACATCCCTGAATCAAATATAAATGATAGATTTCTTTTTTTTTTTTTGGCTGCTGATGTTAATATAGGCATTGGTAACATTATTTTGAAGAAGATTTATAACTAATATAATCTGTATTTCCTCACAAATTTGATAAAATGCATTACTAAAATACCAGAAAATGTAGACTCCTGTGAGAGGAAAAAATTTACAAAACCAAATAAATTTTATTGATAAGGAAATTGAGCCTCAAATGGTTAAATGATATCTCTAGGCTCACCAGCTACTAAGCACCAGAGCTACAAATAAGAACTCATTTAATCCTCCCAATAACCTTTGATTTAGTTACTATCATTATTCCTCTTTTACAAGAAAGGTAACTGAAGTCCAGAAAAGACAATTTACTTGGCCAGGGCCATGTGCCTAATAAGTGTCAGAGCCAGGATTTGACCTGGAAGTTTGACTTGGGAGTCCGTTTTTAACTCTACTCTACCCTGCTTCTCCAGGAATAGCTGTAGTCAGTTTCCAGGCTTTTCTTCCCTCAACCTCTCCCCATTTATGCCCACTTCCCCCACCCCCCTGTTTTATACTGTGGTCCTAAACACACATATGTACAAATGCACACACACATACCATAAAATATTTTACACATAAGAATGTGTGTGTGTATACCTATATCTTCTTTGATTTTCAGTGTCTCTGCAGAATTATGATTGATAAATGACTCAGCTCGGAGAGCAAAGAGACTGATTCTGTTTTATCATCAGCCAGAAGGAAAAAAAAGAAGCTTCCTTTAGGCAGTCTAAGCATAAGGCAAGATGCACAGGGTGCTAATTAGCTCTAGTTCTATCAACCTGCTCTCCTTTGTGGGGGCCCGAGAAGGAAAGAGGTTAGGTTGTGCATAACAATATGGTCCACTGGCCTGATTATGAGGCTCCAAGGGGGCTTTTGCAGTGTGAGCATATGGACGTTTTGCAATATTTACAGGGGGAAATGTACGCTGATTGGCAAACAGGTTATAAATGGTTTCATGTTGGAAGCCTCTTTAATTTCTTCCCATAGGTATTGCTGCTTACCATTCTTTCAGATTTTTTTTAATTCAAAAAGAATAAATTATTCAATTATAACCTGACCTATGATTTTTCTAGAGGAAAATATGAAAAATACCATTAGAAAAGTAATTTAATGTAAAGACTGTTCATCTTACAGTAATGAATCATGAGGGTGAGTCCCATTTCTGCCCTGTGTATTAATTACCCCTTCCTCATATGTGGGCTTCCCTTGTGGCTCAGCTGGTAAAGAATCTACCTACAATGTGGGAGACCTAGGTTTGATCCCTGGGTAGGGAAGATACCCCTGGAGAAGGGAAAGGATACCCACTCCAGTATTCTGGCCTGGAGAGTTCCTGGGTCTCAAAGAGTCAGACAGGACTGAGTTACTTTCACTTTCATACCAGGAAAAAATTAACCCTTCAGGCATCCTGGTTTCACTTTAAGTTAAAGTGAGTTTCATTTTAAAGTAATGCTCTCCAAAGTTCCATGGGGATCCAGTGGTTAGCACTTTCACTGCTGGGGCCCCAGGTTTCATCTCTGATGGGGAAACTAAGATTCTGCTGTGCTATAAGGCCAAAAAAATGTAATGCTTTCAAAACTCTATTAGGTCTCAGTACTGCCTGGAATTTTGGTTGTTTCTTAGCAAGCTATTTTTTTTCACTCTCTGAAATCTTATTTGCATACCTTCTCTCTTGTTAAACTTTGTATACTTCCTCCACTCACCCCCTTACTCCAAGTCCTATACCTGACTGAAAACATGGAAGCCATGGAGAGGAGCTGGCTCCACATTTTGACTGCAAAATCTCCACACCCCATGTTTTCATAGCTTCTGTCGTCTCTTACAACCAAAGAAGTACCTCTGTTACTATCAAAGGGCAGTCCCTCCACAACTGCACACAGTCCCATTCTCTTTCATCTGCCTAAGTGTTTTGCTCTTTCAGTTACACCCTCTTTGTCTTGCAGCATTAGTTTCTCTTTTATTGGATCATTTCTCTTAGTATATAAACATACTGTAATATTCTGCCTTCACATTACTTATCTGTCTATAATCCAATTTCTCTGCCATCCTCACTGCAATAAGATATAAGAGCTCTGGACCCTTCACCGTTTCTTCTTCCCCAAATTCCTCTCTCTTCTTATCCTCCTCTAGACTTCATTGGTCCAATCCACTGATCTTGCTTTTGGCACTGACTTTCCCATTCCTAACTTAATGATCCACCATCATTCTTTATCTTATGTAGTTGGTCATTCCATCTGTGTTTTAAAATCTTTCCCCCTTTTCTTTTGTAATTTCACGTTTGATCCAGCTTTCCTTCTACCTCACTGACTTCTCTTTCTTATGCTCCTTCTTTGGTTCCTACTTTATTGAACCCTGAAACCTTGGTTCTGGGCTCTTAACTCTTTTTCTACACTCATTAGATCCCACCCAATCCCTCCTTGGTGCTCCCCTGGTGAATCAGATGGTAAAGAATCAGCCTGCAATGCAGGAGACCTGGGTTTGATCCCTGGGTGGGAAAAGATCCCCTGAAGAAGGAAATGGCAACCCATTCCAGTATTCTTGCCTGCAGAATTCCATGGACAGAGGAGCCTGGTGGGCTGCGATAATGCATGGGGTCATAAAGAGTCAGACACAACTGAATGACTAACACAATTCCTGCTTCCTAGGTTTTTCTTTTTTCCCCTATCCATTCACTGCTTTTATTTCTTTCATACAGAACACTTATCAAAAACTGATCAGATATAGTTTGTGAAGGAATTTAGTGGTGGATAAGATCACAAAGGCAGTTTTTGATCAGATTTTATAGACCTTATATACTCAGCTTTGCTGACTACTCTGTCTTGTAGTCAGCAAAGTGCCAAAGATAATTTTTTAGAGGTTAAATTAATGAAAACAGGAACAGAACATGGGAGGCAAAGTGTATCAGTCATGAACTTACAAATTTGCATTGTAATATCTTGATATAAGACGAGCAAGACCTGAATTAGATATTTTGTGAGCATGACAAGGTAACAGACAAAGAAGGACACTGAAAAAAGACTTAAAAACAGCTGATGGAGAAGAGTAGTGCTTCCTCCTGATTATCAGCCCACAGGGCTTAGAGGATAAGGTGTTGATATTGGTAATGAGTGCATTTCTCTCTAGGGACTGACTACTCCAAAACTGGAGTTAAATTTACTCTTTTGGCTACACTTAAATTGACATGATGATGTATTGGAATGATTTCTTCCATGAAATCATCTCTTAAAAAGTTTTCTGGTATTCAGACTCTTTGTTCTGTTTGCTCTTTCTACTGTAAGTAAAGATCACTGTGTGCTTTTTCTTTGTTTTTGGCCAAAGACTGTTGCAAAGCAATGAAATTATGACCTAGTTTTGTGGGCAGAAAGATGAAGGTCTAGAGGGAAAACTGATTTGAGCCAACAGATGTAGTATCAGTCATATTGGGTTTAAGGTGATGTCAAGATATCCCTGTGGAAATGGCAGTTTCAGAGATGGAGCTTGAGCTCAGGGAACACTTGAAATAGTGAGTGCAGTCTGGACAATCATTCACCAGGCTGCAATGACTCTGACACATAGTAAGGAGCAGGTCTGAGCCTGAAGATTACATTTCACAACCAGCAGAGGAAGTAAAGCCAATCAAAAAGACAGATAAGATGCAGACATAAAGTTAGGGGAAAAATAAGAGAATGAATAGCTAAGGAGACATTTTGCAAAGCTGGGAATAGTTGACTATGCTGAAGGCTGGAGAGAGCTGTCAAAGACAATAAGGACTGAGAATTTTGCAATGAAAAGGTTGACCTTGGAGAGTATATTTTCAGTGGAGTGGTAGGAGCAGGAGTCTTATGCAAAATCAATGAGTCAATAATGAGGGAAAAAATCAGAAAAAGCAAGAAAAAAATAGATCTAGGTGGTGGTATTTTCAGGAAAAACTTTTAAAAATAGCTTTAATATGTTGTTTTATTTTGTGGGAAAATTATGCAGACATTGTAAAGATTAAAAATATAAAAAAGTACAAAAAAGAAAAAACAGATGGAAGCAATGATACAGAAAAATAACCATTATTGTTTTGATACACATACTTGGAAACAATTATCTATGCTTATATTCATAGGGTTTTTTTTTTTTTTTGGCCGGGGGGGGGGAGGGGGCGGTGCGTTTTGTTTTAGTTCTCCATACCTCATCTGTATGATTCAAGTCTTAATACCAGACATTAGAAAGTGACCCCATTTGTTATGCATATGGAGAAAAAGGAAAGATAGAAACAGTATCAGTCACACACTACCAATTCTTTCTCTCTACACACTGGTCTTTGACAGAAAACTCATGAATTGAAAATCCTCCCTAATGGGATTAATGTTATTTATTGTTAGTACAAAGTCAATGTCTCACTCTGGAACATGGTTCAGTTGTATGGATCTCCATTACTAATCTTTCTTTTCTGTCTCACAGTGATCAAGAGGAGTACTGTTTGGTTCATTCTGAGGTCATGGGTATATTTTCAACTTCAGACTATAGCTAGGGCTCAAAACATGTATACCAGTTCTCCCAATGGGAAGCTGGATTATATTCATGTACTGAGTAGAGACACACCTGTCAATGGGCTCTTTCCTGAAGACTACCACATCAGAAGTAGGGCTGTTGTGTCTTACTGACTTATTTCCTCCTAAGAGGCAGAGCAGAGGGTGTCTAAAACTATTGCTTTAGCTACTTTAACATTCTTAGGGAGACAAATATAACAAATTGGACATTCTTATGGAAGGGCCTTGTGGACCAAGTACAGTGGGATATCTTGATTCATGATATGCGATTAGCCAAATAATTGTTGCTGTCTAAACACTTGCTTTTGGTTGTATTAGAATGAAGAAAAAAAATACATCTACAGAAAGAGAAACTCCGGTATAGGTTGGAACCTGTATCATAGTTTTCATTCCAATCCTTGAGGGTGAGATAATTACAGAACTTTAAGGAAGATTTCCTATATACATATATTCATAAATTATTGCATATGTTGAATCATACTATATATTATTTGGTAACCTGCTTTTCATTGCGTGATATATCCACATGTTAATAAATATAGATTTACATTATCACTTATAATGGCAGTGTATGTTCCATAATTCACTTCATAAACCTTTTATCAGTGGTTGTTCCAGGTTTCCTGGATATTATCAACACAAGTAACATTGCGGGAAATTTCCTTATGCATACAGCAGTCCACCTTATCCCTTGTTTTGCTTTATATGGTGTCAGTTACCTATGGTTAATTGCAGTCTGATAATATTAAATGGAAAATTTCAGAAATAAAAATACAAATGTTTTAAATTGTGTACCATACTGAGTAGCAAGATGAAATCTCATACCATCCTGCTCAGTCTTGCCCTGGACGTGAATCATCACTTTGTCCAGTGGATCCTGCTTATTAGTCACTTGGTAGCTAACTTGGGTGTCAGATTGACTGGAGCAGTATCAACAGTACTTGTGCCCAGGTAATCCTTATATTGTTTAGTAATGGTCCCAGAGCTGAAAAGTAGTGATGCTGGCAATTCATATATTCTCTTATAGTCCCTAATTTATAAATTAAACTTTGTCATAGGTGTGCATGTATAGGAAAGTAGGTAATATAAATAAGGTTTAGTACAATCTGTAGTTTCAGGCATCCACTGGGAGTCCTGGAATGCATCCACCATAGATAAGAGGGGACTACTGTACATAGATTTTGCACCACTCAATGAGTTTCTGGGGATAAATTCCTAGAGTTGAGATTTTTAGGTCAAAGACTACCAGTATGCTTTCTTGCTTAAGGAAATTGCGGGCCAAATTGCCAATACCCAACGGATCATAGAAGAAGCAAGGGAATTCCAAAAAATGTCTGCATTTGCTTCATTGACTAGACTAAAGCCTTTGACTGTGTGGATCACAACAAACTGCAAAATTCTTAGAGATGAGAATACCAGACCACCTTACCTGTCTCCTGAGAAACCTGTATGCTGGTCAAGAAGCAACAGTTAGAACTGAACATAGAACAATGGACTGGTTCAAAATTGGGAATGTCAAGGCTGTATATTGTCATCCTGCTTATTTAACTTCTATGCAGAGTACATCATGTGAAATGCTGGGCTGGATGAATCACAAGCTGGAATCAAGATTTCTGGGAGAAATATCAACAACCTCAGATATGTAGATGATACCACTCTAATGGCAGAAAGTGAAGAGGAACTAAAGAGCCTCTTGATGAGGGTGAAAGAGGAGAGTGAAAAAAACTGGCTTAAAACTCAACATTCAAAAACTAAGATCATGACATCTGGTCCCATCACTTCATGGTGAATAGAAAGGGAAAAAGTGGAAACAGTGACAGATTTTATTTTCTTGGGCTCCAAAATAATTGTAGATGGTGACTGCAGCCATCAAATTGAGACACTTGCTCCTTGGAAAGAAAACCATGACAAACCTAGTCAGCATGTTAAAAAGCAGAGACAGCACTTTACTGACAAAGTTTTGTCTAGTCAAATCTATGGTTTTACCAGTAGTCATGTATGAATGTGAGAGGCGGGCCATAAAAGGAGGGCTGATAATTGATGTTTTCAAGTTGTTGTGGAGAAGACTCTTGAGAGTCCTTTGGACTGCAAGGAGATCAAACCAGTCAATCCTAAAAGAAATCAACCCTGAATATTCATTGGAAGGACTGATGCTGAAGCTGAAGCTCCAATATTTTGGCCACCTGATGTGAAGAGCCACTCATTGGAAAAGACTGATGCTGGGAAAGACTGAGGACAAGAGGAGAAGGGGGTGACAGAGGATAAGATGGTTGGATAGATCACAGACTCAATGGACATGAAATCCAACAAATGCTGGTAGATAGTGAAGGACAGGGAAGCCTGACTTGTTGCAGTCCAATGGGGTCACAAAGAATTGGACACGACCTAACAATTGAACAACAGTGATCTGTTGAGTGTGTAAAGAAGGAATTTTTTTAAAAACTTCATTATTGGCATAAAATAAGTTAATATAATTTTTGTGGTGCCATTTAACAGTATGTAATGAAATGGAAGAATTATTTTAAAGTTGTATTGTGAAGTGTAATACATAGAAAAAGGCATAAACATGTGTGTGACGTTTAACAAATATTTGTATGGTGAGCAACACTATAATAACAGCCTGAGGTCAAGAAACAAAATATTACTGTCTCTCTTGATCTTTCTCCTGTACTTTAAGCCAGTTTAAACTCTGCCTCTCCCTCAATAGTATCACCATTCCATTACAGTGCTACATGTGTGTGTGTGTGTGTGTGTGTGTGTGTGTGTGTATGTGTGTGTGTGTACGACTCTTTGTGACCCTGTGGACCATAGCTGACCAAGCTGATCTGTCCATGTGATTCTCCAGGCAAGAATGCTGGAGTGGGTTGCCATTTCCATCTCCAGGGCATCTTCCTGACTGAAGGATCGAACCTGAGTCTCCTGCTTGGCAAGCTTCACCTGGAAAGCCCCACTATCTGTGTGTATGTACCTCTAAACAATATAGATCAAAGGTCATTACACTACAGTTCATAGGCCAAATCTGTCCTGACATTTTTTAAAAATAGTTTTATTGGAGTACAACCACACCCTTCTATTATGTACTGTATCTGGTGCTTTTGTTGTCACAATGCCTGAATTGATTTGTTGGGACAGAGAGCATGTGGCCCAGAAGATCGAAAATATTTACTATCTAATCCTTAATAGGAAAGGTTTGCCAATTCCTGACACAGTTTTGTTTTGCCTGTATTTCAACTTTATATAAAGAGAAGTGTATACATTTTGTGACTTGCTTTTTTCCCCACATTCTATTTATCAGCTTCATTCATCAGAGACATTATTTTCTAAAACAATGTTTACAGCATTGTTTTCTAAAAGTTTAAAAGCCATTTTATGGATCACTTGATAATTAATCTTGGAAAAATTATGCACATTGTTTTTTTAACATCAAGAAAAAAAGAATAGCCATCACTTTGCTGACAAAGGTCTATATAGTCAAAGTTATGGTTTTTCCAGTAGTCATGTACAGATATGAGAGCTGGACCATAAAGAAGTCCAAGAACCGAAGAATTGATAACTTTCGAACTGTGGTACTGGAGAAGACTCTTAGAGTCTTTGAACTGCAAAGAGATCAAACCAGTCAATCCTAAAGGAAATCAACCCTGGATATTCATTGGAAGGACTGATGCTGAAGCTGAAGCTCCAATACTTTGGTCACCTGATTGCAAAGAGCCGAACTCATTGGAAAAGACCCTGATACTGGGAAAGACTGAGGGCAGGAGAAGGGGGTGCGACAGAGGATGAGATGTTTAGATAGCATCACCGACTTGTTGGACCTGAGTTTGAGCAAACTCTGGGAGATCATGAAGGACAGAGGAGCCTGGCATGCTACAATCCACGGGGTCGCAAAGAGATGGACACGACTTAGTGGCTGAACAACATTAGAGTTGCTCACTTTCTCAAGCTGATTATCAGTAGTTCTAATTATTTTTCTCTTGCCCTTGTGGTGATTTTTTTCTTTTCTTTTAAGCTTTTCACTGTTAAATAGAACATAAATACAAAAAGTGCACAAAAGGTGTATGTGGTAGTATATGGTTTTCGTCTCTACCACCCAGATATCAAGCAATAGAATATTGCCACTCAACACAGTACCCCTGGCATATTCTCTGTCCCAGTGACCACCCCCTTTTTCCTTCAGACTGTAGTTTAACAAATTTGAGACATCTGTCTGTCTTACAGGCAGCCTCTAAGTGACCAATAGAGAAATCAAGATCAAAGACACTTAGACTAGGAATACGTGATGAAGTGAGGTCTTGAAGAAGGCAGGAGGGGCTACAGTCAGATAAATTATGTATCATTAAGAGGTGTTAGTCGTGGAAAGGAAACATTTCTCTTCCTTTTAGTCAGAGAAGAAGTAAAGGAGGAAAAATTCATTCAACCAGTCATTTAACAAAGATTTATTAAATCCCTACTGATTAGCAACACTTTAGAAAGCAATAGAAAGATTTTAAAGAGGAAAAGCTGTACATAGGCTGTGTTGCTAGGTAAGCCTCATCTCTTCAAGAAAGGAGATGAGGTCATATGTTCTGAGTGAGAGCTCTTTAAAGGAGAGCATACTTGGATGTTTGAGGAGTGTGAACAAGATTTCAAAAAGCTGCAGTGAGGAAAGCCCCAAGAAATCAACACATTTTCTTTGCAGGGCTCTGGAAAGAACGAAGTCTAGGATTTTGTATTGAAAGTTAAGCTTGGAAATCTCATATTATACATCACAGTGAATCTTATTGATCCCATTTTTAAAATTGCACCTTCCATGGAGTCATGCCAAAACACACATACAAAATTAAAGCTCAAAAACCAATAAAACATAACAAGAGCTGAATGCTGTAAACCCAATTGCTTATTAAAAACCATTAGCCTTAAAATGTTAGCTTGTCAGAAAACAATTCCCTTCTTCCAATGTCAGCTTTAAAGGTCAGCTAATTGGAAATATATAGAATTAGCGCAGGCAGGGAATTCAATAAAGCAGACCCTGCAGTGGAATTAGAAAGGCATCATCAGGCACATACACAGAACAGAGCTCTCATTAGGCGAGTGACAATTCTGGTATTTTGAGTTTGAAATAAGAGTTTTTTTTTTTAGTCATCTTGTAAAATATCCTGTTTGATATAATATTTTAATGTGTCACTTTAAGAGTGCTTGTAAATACTAGGACACTTGAACACTTTGAAATAAAAATATCCAAATAAGCTAGGCAGTGAGCTTTTTTTTGTTCCCTGCTGTCTTTCTTTCAGCAAGGAAGTTTTATCTTTTTCATTTTTTTACTTTCAGTTCTTCATTTCTGTTCTTTGAAAATTAATCTGTGTTTTGATTTTCGATTGATATAGAATGGAGTGTGATTACTGAGGTCTTAACATTCAAGCTGAGAGAAAGCAGTAGAAACTGCTTTTATATGTTGTGCTGTGCAGGGTGGTTGTAAATGCTCTGGGTTGTCTAAAGACTTGGAGAAGGGGCAGAGCATTGTTTTAGTACCATAAGGCTGGGAGAACTGCAAAGGTGACTTGGGAAAAGTTATTTATAAGATCACTGAATAGAACATGAAAAAGAAACTATTTTGCTTCAAATATGATAGTTTTTCATTACTATTAACTGAATCAGAATTTGAATTGGAAGGGATTTTATGTCATCTGGTTCAGTGATTTCCTAATGCTAATTTCCATACTGACATCAGGCTGGGATGGTATTTTCACCAATCCATGCCACACTTTTAAATAAAGTAAGAAAACAGTGTAGAGAGGTTTTCTATGGAGCGACATTTCTTGTTTTTAATCTCAATATTATGATTCTGTCTACTTTTTGATCCTAAAATATTATTTCTTCTATGAGATGATGGATGTACAAAGTAGGATGTCTAAAATGTCCTTGGTTGATAAAATAAATCATTGATGGTTCCTCAATGTATTTTATGTTATTGTTTTTATTCAGTTGCTAGGTCGTGTCCAATTCTTTGCGACCCCATGGACTGCAGCATGCTAGGGTCCTCTGTCCTCCACTACCTCCTGGAGTTAGTGCAAATTCATGTCCATAGGTCCAACATATTTTATAAATTGTATTTAATGATGAAATATTGGGTTGACTGAAAGGTTCATTTGGATTTTTCCATAAGATGGTATAAAAACCTGGACAAACATTTTGGCCAACGCACTTGCATTCTGGGAGCACTAAACTGACTTTTAAAGGGAGAGAGAAAAGTATGCTCTGCACCTTGCCACTTAGTACTTTGTTAGAGCAAATGAAACTATCTCTGTTCTTTTGGAATTTGGGGCAGGTCTGACATGAAGCTACACTGCAGTTAGATGATCCAGATCTCAGTTTTGCCGCACCCTTCGCTTCCTCTCTGGTGCTGAATTCCTTTACCCCCTGTGAAGTCTACTGTGTCCTTTTCTTCCCTACTTCATCTTTCTCTCAATAGAGCCCAGCTTCAGAAAGAATCAACTTTAAGTAATTTATCCAACTCAGATTCAAGGTGAGGGTAAACTGGAGGTGTACAAGACGTCATCCCCTGCTCCCAGTTTTCTTTCTCTCCCTCTCTACCAGCTTAGTATATAGATGAGATCTAAATTCTTGTATCACTTTAAGGAACTTGGATTTTTTCTGTTCTTCATTGCTCCGCAGCTACCCTCTCATTTCTTTTGTCTACTGAACACACTCAATCCACTTCACTCATTTCTTCCCACTCACTTTTCAATTCACTCCAATTTGTTTTTTTTTTTTCCTTTCACCAAGGTCAACAGCAGCACCTGTGCTACTAAGACAACGGTCAATTTACCATTTTCATCTTACTCAACTTCTCAGCCTCATTAAACACAGTAGTAGTTTCCTCTTCAAACACAGAAATATAACAAGATTGTCCCATTTCAGAGCCATTGCGTTTAATTTCCTTGCTTCTTCAATGCTTGCTCTTTCTGATATTACCCTTCAGATCTCCTCTGAAATAATATTTCCTTAGAGAAGGCTTCCATTAATGCCCAATATAAGGTAGTTATGTCCATCACCCCAACCATCAATCACTACTGCCTGATATTCTCTTCCAGCATCTCAAAACTTCCTTCACAGCACTTATAACTAACTGTAAATTATTGTGTGTTTTACTTATTTGTCTCTCCTAGTACATGAAGTTATTAATATATGAAGGAAAGGACCATTCATTGCTATATTCGTTGCTGTACCTCCAGAATACAACAGTGCTTGATGCAGAAGTAGTTATCTAATAAGGAGCTGTTGAGTAATTTAATCTGTAGATGAATGCTAATTGTCCCACAATTTACTTAGTAACCTCAAATTGAAAATGCATGCTAAGTCCTTTATATTTCATCTCTATAATGATTATAGTATCTGTCCCTTTCAATCCTTAATTTCTCTTGCTTAACTCAACTTCACCTCTTATTTTAACCATTTAATAAAACCCATAACTCTTCAATCCATTCTATACATTGTGGCTAACTTTATAATCTTCCAAAGTCTCAGGCTTTATTGTTTTTCAATACAAATACAAAAACAAACAAACAAACAAACAAAAAACCTTCACAAAAACCACCAAAAACAAAACCTTCCCTTTTTCCTAGAGAGTTCTTTCCTAAACTTTCTATCCTGATATTTATGACCCTTGAAGATCTGGATCTAACCCCTCTCAGCTGTAAGTGATCATGATATCTCATGAATTCAATATTTTATTTTTTTGATGTATCTCTGTTATGGAACTTTTATAATTCATTGTGGAGTTACCATACCTTAATAGTAGAATGAGTGAACTTTAAGAGTGGATGCATGCTGTTTTCTAATCTCATCATTTAGCACACTTCTTGATACATGGTGGTTTAGTTGCTAAGTCATGTCCAACTCTTTTATGACCCCATGGACTGCAGTCAGCCAGGCTCCTCTGTCCATGGGATTTTCCAGGCAAGAATACTGGAGTGGGTTGCCATTTCCTTCTTCAAGGGATCTCCCAACCCAGGGATTGAACCTGCATCTCTTGCTTGGCAGGCAGATTCTTTACCACTGAGTCACCTGTGTAAGGTCTATAAATTTGTTATATACATTATTGCATGACCTTTCTCTTGCAGTTCTATGTTCAGGATGAAACAAGGTACAAAATATAGGAACTGATTGATCACAATCCCATAAAATGTTTAAGTATAACTAAGATTGGCTCAGATGGTAAAGCGTCTGCCTGCAGTGTGGGAGATCCAGGTTTGATCCCTGGGTCAGGAAGATCCTCTGGAGAAGAAATGGCAACACACTCCAGTACTCTTGCCTGAAAAACTCCATGGCCTGTTCGCCTGAGGAGCCTGGTAGGCAACAGTCCATGGAGTCACAAAGAGTTGGACATGACTGAGCCACTTCACTTTCACAAGATGAAAATATTTGATGCTGTAAATGTTGAAAGCAATGGATGACTTATTAGCTTTGGTAATGTTAAATATTTTTGCACAACTAATCCCTGTGGCTTCCTGAGCCAAAATAGGAAGAAAAATCTTTTCCTTGGAAGCTGTCCAACTAAAAGGCCATCCAATTAATCACAAGACCCTTAGCAAAAACTGCTGATGCATATAGCCTTTTTGCAGACAGAACTGCAAGTTATGAAGAGAGCTATAGCCTCAGACAACACACTAAGGAGATGAGACAGTAAAATGTGGAAAAGCCCACTGTGAACATTTCCAGCAGAGACTGACTGCCTGGAGGTACTCGTGTTGATACCTAAGCACACTGTTCAGACTCCCTTCATGACTCCTATAGTTCCTCATGTGACATTCTTGGTAACTAGGCAAAGGAATTCAACTGGCCAAACACATACTTAAAAATTTTTAAACATTATTTTGGAGTTGAATGGAAATGATGTAATAGAATTGAGGCTAGACTAGTTGGTAGGAATTTGCTTCTATGGGGTATTTTTTAGCATAGTATTTCTCAATTCTAGTTGCACATTAAATTTATCTGGAGAGCTTCCAAAAATTCAGAGGTCCAGGTTCCACCCTACATATTCCAACTTATTTGGTCTGCAGTGGATCTCAGGTATGGTATGGTTTTTGAAAGTTCCCCAGTTCAGTTCAGTTGAGCTGCTCAGTTGTGTCCAACTTTGTGACCCCATGGACTGCAGCGTGCCAGGCTTCCCTATCCATCACCAACTCCTGGAGCTTGCTCAAACTCATGTCCATTGAGTCGGTGATGCCATCCAACCATCTCATCCTCTATCATCCCCTTCTCCTTCTGCCTTCAATCTTTCCTAGCATCAAGGTCTTTTCCAATGAGTTGGTTCTTCGCATCAGATGGCCAAAGTATTGGAGTTTCAGCTTCAGCATCAGTCCTTCCAAAGAATATTCAGGACTGATTTCCTTTAGGATTGACTGGTTTGATCTCCTTGCAGTCCAAGGGACTCTCAAGAGTCTTCTCCAACACCACAGTTCAAAAGCATCAATTCTTTGGTGCTCAGCTTTCTTTATGGTCCAGCTCTCACATCCATACATGACTACTGAAAAAAACCATAGCTTTGACTAGATGGACTTTTGTTGGCAAAGTAATGTCTCTGCTTTTTAATATGCTGTCTAGGTTGGTCATAGCTTTTCTTCCAAGGAGCAAGCATCTTTTAATTTCATGGCTGCAATCACCATCTGCAGTGATTTTGGAGTCCAAGATGATAAAGTTCCCACTGTTTCCATTATTTCCATATCTATTTGCCATGAGGTGATGGGACTGGATGTCATGATCTTAGTTTTTTGAATGTTGAGTCTTAAGCCAGCTTTTTCACTCTCTTCTTTCACTTTCATCAAGAGGCTCTTTAGTTCTTCACTTTCTGCCATAAGGGTGGTGTCATCTGCATATCAGAGGTTATTGATATTTCTCCTGGCAATCCTGATTCCAGCTTGTGCTTCATCCAGCCCTGGCATTTCACATGATGTACTCTGCATAGAAATTAAATAATCAGGGTGACAATATACAGCCTGACGTACTTCTTTCCTGATTTGGAACCAGTCTGTTGTTCCATGTTAAGCTCTAACTGTTCCTTCTTGACCTGCATATAGATTTCTCAGGAGGCAGGTCAGGTGATCTGGCATTCCCATCTCTTTAAGAATGTTCTATAGTTTGTCATGATCCACACAGTCAAAACTTATATGCAGAGTACATCATGCGAAGTGCTTGGCTGGATGAAGCACAAGCTGGAATCAATATTGCCAGGAGGAATATCAATAATCTCACATATGCAGATGACACCACCCTTACAGCAGAAAGTGAAGAAGAACTAAAGAGCCTCTTGATGAAAGTGAAAGAGGAGAGTGAAAAAGTTGGCTTAAAACTCAACATTCAGAAAACTAAGATCGTGGCATCCAGTCCCATCATTTCATGGCAAATAGATGGGAAACAATGGAAACAGTGACAGACTTTCTTTGGGGGGGGGGGGGCTCCAAAATCACTGCAGATGGTGACTGCAGCCATGAAATTAAAAGATGCTTGCTCCTTGGAAGAAAAGCTATGACCAACCTAGACAGCATATTAAAAAGCAGAGGCATTACTTTGCCAACAAAAGTCTGTCTAGTTGAAGCTATGGTTTTTCCAGTATGGATGTGAGTGAACTATAACAAAAGCTGAGCACCAAAGAATTGATGCTTTTGAACTGTGGTGCTGGAGAAGACTCTTGAGAGTCCCTTGGACTGCAAGGAGATCCAACCAGTCCATTCTAAGGAAATAAGTCCTGAATATTCATTGGAAGGACTGATGCTGAAGCTGAAACTCCAATGACTTTGGCCACCTGATGCGAAGAACCAACTCATTGGAAAAGACCCTGATGCTAGGAAAGATTGAAGGCAGGAGGAGAAGGGGACGACAGAGGATGAGATCATTGGATGGCATCACTGACACGATGGACATGAGTTTGAGTAGGCTCCAGGAGTTGGTGACGGACAGGGAAGCCTGGTGTGCTGCAGTCCATGGGGTCACAAAGAGTAGGACCTGACTGAGCAACCGAACTGAACACAGTCAAAGGCTTTGGCATAGTCGATAAAGAAAAAATAGACATTTTTCTGGAACTCTCATGCTTTTTTGATGATCCAACAGATGTTGGCAATTTGATCTCTGGTTTTTCTGCCTTTTCTAAATCCAGCTTAAATCTGGAAGTTCCCCAGGTAAATCTAATTTGTTGCCAGTGTTGAGAACCATTACAACTCATCGAGGATCAACCTTTCTCTGTAGGTTATTAAGGAGTAAGATAATTGATATTCATGGTCTTTTGGTGTCACTACAGTATTTTTTTTTCTCTCATAAAGCTGTAACCTTGAGATGTGAGTACTTCACACTCAACACCTACAATGAATGCGAGTGAGACTCCACAGTCCCAGAATATCAATTAGTATTCCATTGGGCACTAGTTGTTTCAGTTATATTTTTTAGCAGTTAAGAGAGGATTGACATACCCTGTGTAAGCTCTATCAATTGTGATCTAGTCTCTGAGTAAAAAGTGGATGACTGACATTTGAGAGACTTCATGCTTTATCCCTCTTTATCATCTTATCTTCTGTTTTCATCTTATAGCATGCCTGATTCTCTTTCTGGCTTATGCTCTTGTCATACTCAATTATTTTACAGTCCCTTCACTCCAATAATGCATAGGCTTTTTACATCTATAGGATGTTGATATGATGTTTCCTCTGCTTGGACTCTCTTCTTCTTGTCTGCCTAAAAATTTCCTACTCACCCTTCAACACCAAAAGTTCTTAACAGTGCATGTTCTGCCTTAGGAAGAAAAATACACGTGTGTGTGTGTGTGTGTGTGTGTATGTTTGTTACATGCATTTTTATTGGAAGGAGTGTCATAGATTTCATAATGTCCCCCCAAAGGATTGTGACCTCATAAAGATTAAAATCCATTCCTCTTGCTTATGGTCAGATGTGACACAGTAGAAGCACATTCTGAAACTTCCTAGTCTCCAACTGCCCTAACTGAGTTTCCTGTCAGTCACTCTGTCTTCATGTGGGTTCCCAGGAAAGTGAAAGTGAAAGTCGCTCAGTCATGTCCAACTCTGTGCAACCCCATGGACTATACAGTCCATGGAATTCTCCAGGCCAGAATACTGGAGTGGGAAGCCCATAGTGCTTTAAATACTCTGTTTATATATCATTTTTACTTGTCTCCCTTTGGACTTGGAGCTCACTGAAGGCAGGGACAATGGTTTATTTATCTTTAACCCCAAAACTCTTTGCACATATGTTTATTTGTCTATAGCTAGGTAGAATATTGAAGCTTGGACTCACTATGGCTATCTCCTCTGCTCCAAGAAAAATTTCTTTAATACTTTAATGATTTGAGTTCTAGAAATAAAAAAAATACATAAAACATAGGGAAGAATTGTCAGCAAAATAATTCAAGAAAAATTTGCAAAATGTAGAGTTGTTTATTTACATTTTAGAATACTAGTACCCACAAAAATTGATGAAAATAGACTCATGCCAAGATACATCAGGGTGAAATTTCAGAATACTGGGAACAAAGAGAAATTTAACCCTCAGGTTTCCAGAGGATTAAAAAATAGAAACAGAATGGCTTAAGAACTTTCAATATCATCAATATAAAACTGAAGGCAATGGAATGAAGCTTTGAAAATTTGTAAGGAAAATGATTCTAGACATATATAAGCTAAATGTATAAGTACATGATACTCTCAGATTTATGAGCTCTCAAAAATTTAATCTCCCTGTGCTGTTTTGTCAGGAAGCTATTGGAGATTTTTCTCCACCCAAAGTAAGAAGTAAACCAAGAAAGAGGAAGATGTGGGCTGCAAAAAAAAGAAAGAAAGAAAGAAAGAGATACGGTGCAGGAGAGAGACAAATGAAATCCCTAGAAGGGTGCTGAAGGACCCATTGCCTTTCCATAAGAACTTTAGGATCACTTTATCAGTTTCTGTTGAAAAAATAGCTGCAATTTTGATAGGAACTGCAGTGAATCTGTAGATCAACTTTTGAAGTATTGACATTTTAATGATTACTTTTCAAATTCGTGAACACAGGATCTATTTCCGCTTGTTTTTGTGTATAATTTATTTCAAAATATTTTATAGTTTTCAGTGTATAAGTCTTATACCTTTGTTCAATTTATTCCTAAATGTTTTATTCTGTTTCATGCTATTGTATGTAAATTGTTTTCTTATTTTTATTTTAGGTTGCTCACTGCTGATGTGTAGAAAGACAACTGATTTTTGTACATTGATCTTGTACCTTGATATCTTGCTGAACTTCATAGCTATAATAGTTTCTTTTCAGGCTTCTTAGAACATTCTATATGCACAAAGTATATGCAAATAGAGGAAATTTTAATTTTTAAAAAAATCTGGATGCCTTTGTTTCTTTTACTTGCATATTTGCCCTGCCTAGAAGCTCTATTGCAATGTTGAATAGAAATGGAAAGAGCAAACATCCTTGCTTTGTTTCTAATCTTAGAGGGAAATTTTTCAGGATTTTGTCAGTAAATATGATTGTAGTTAGCTGTGAGATTTTCACAGATGCCTTTAATCAGGTTGAAGAAGTTCACTTTTATCCCTAGTTTGTTGAATAGCTTTTTATGAAGGGGTATTGAGGTTTACCAAATGTGTTTTCTGCCTTATTGAGATGGTAATCTTTTCTTTCTTTCTTTCTTTTTTACTTTAATTCATTGATTTTCATGTTTAGCTACCTTTTCCTTCCTGGGATAAATTTCAGTTGGTCATGGTGCATAATCATTTTATAGGTTTGGTTTGAACTTTTTGTTGAAGATTTGGGGGAGAGTGCTGTGTTTATAAAGGATGTTAGTATCTAACTACTATTGCTTGCTGTATTGTTTATGTCTTCAGTTCTGTCAGTTTTTGCTTTATCTATTATCAGACTCTTTTTCGGTGCATATATATTTTAATCCTTCTATCTTTTTCACAAATTGACACTTATAGTATTATAAAATGTACATTTTTATCTTCAGTAGCAGCTTATTTCTTTAGAGTCTATTTTGTCTGACATTTGTATATATTCTCTAGCTCTCTTTTGGTCATTTTTTGCATTGCATATGTTTTCACTTCTACATTCAACTCAATTTTTATATCTTTGCATTTAATGTATGTCTTTTGTAGATAGCAAATGATTCAGTTATGGGTTTTTAAAATTTATTTCTTCCAACTTCTGCCATATACTTAATGTGTTTAATCTATATTTACAGCAATCACTAATAAGATAGGATTTAGTCTGTCATATTGCTGTTTGTTTTGTATATGTAATTTGATTTCTGTTCTTCTGTTCTCCCATTACTGCTTTCTTTTGTGATAGGTAGATATTTTCTAGTGTACAGGTTTTAATTCCTTCAGTCCATAGTGAAAAGTGAAAGTTGCTTAGTCGTGTCCGACTCTTTGCAACTCTCTGGACTTGTACAGTCCATGGAATTCTCCAGGCAAGAATACCGGAGTGGGTAGCCATTCCCTTCTCCAGGGATCTTCCCAACCCAGGGATCAAACCCAGGTCTCCCGCATTGCAGGCAGATTCTTTACCAGCTGAGCCAGAAGGGAAGCCCTTCAGTTCATAACGGATCTCTAACTCTGTCTGTTCCCTCCAGTGACTGCTAGGATGCTCATTTTCAATGTGGTTGTGGATTTGCATTTTTTGTGAATATTATGAAGCCGAAGCAGAGGATGTGGCGATACAGAAAGTTATAATGCAGAAACTATTAATTTCTTGTTTTAGTTATTTTTACTCAATGAATACTCAATTGCTACAAGCCTTGACTAATTTACATAGTTTTGTAAACACTGATTTTGATAATGTCAGCATTCTTGTTGTTTTTATGGAAGACATAATTTTCAGAGATCATATCTCTGTTTTCACTGACAGCCCCTTATTTTAAGTTTTATAAATGGTACCGGTATATCACTTTGATACCAATCTCTGTCTCATCTGTCTATTGACACAATGGTGCTGCACAACAAAACTACCTCATAATACAATGATATTAAAAAATAACTGTTAATATAAATTTCACTTTTAGGATTTGGATTATTTTGGATGAATTTGTTTGGTTAATTCTTCGTTTCCACTTGGGCTCATTTATGTCTGCGGGAGGATAGTTGTTGGATACAAGCTACATGCACCCCAATGTTCATAGCAGCATTATTTACAGTAGCCTGGACAGGAAAACAACCTGTGTCCATCAACATATAAATGGATAAAGAAGCTGTGGTATATATATAGACAGAGAGCAAGTAGTGTTCCACTGTGCATATAGATATATTAATATATACACATATGCATACACATATATATAAAACATTATTCACATATATATACACACACACACACACATATATATATGTAGGTATATATCTACAGTGGTATACTGAGTAGTATTCTGTTGTATTTATCCATTTATCTTTTGATGGACACTTGGGTTGCTTTCATGTCCTAGTTATTGCAAATAATGTTGCAATGAACTTTGGGGTGCATGTATCTTGTATCCAGCAACCATACATATATACATACATATATATAAACATGTATATATATATGTATTTGTGTGTGTGTGTGTATATATATATGTATTTGTGTATATATATATATGTATTTGTGTATATACACACACACACACACACACACAATAGAACACTGCTTGGCCATAAAAAGGATGACATTTTTCCATTTGCAGCAACATGAATGGACTTGAAGGGATTATGCTAAGTGAAATAAGTCAGGCAGAGAAAGACAAATATTGTATGATATCACTTACTTGTGGATTTTAACAAATACAGCAAACGAATGAATAAAACAAAAATGGACAGACTCACAGATATAGAGAACAAATTAATTGTTACCTATAAGGAGAGGGAAGTAGAGAGCACCAATACAGAGGTAGGGGATAGAGGGTTAATGCCAGGGTTCCTTTGACAATATATGAAATCACTTGTGTGAAACTTTTGAAAATTGAAAAGCTCTATAGAATGTAAAGAATTTTTCATTTAATAAAAATCTATTATGTATGTTTATTTACATACATATGTATATATTGTTATTTAAATTGGAAGATAACTGCATTATAATGTGTTGGTTTCTTCTGTACAACTACATGGATCAGCCATAATTATATGAATATATGTATATATGCTGTGCTGTGCTTAGTTGCTCAGTCGTGTCTGACTCTTTGCGACCCCATGGACTGTAGCCCACCAGGCTCCTCTGTCCTTGGGGATTCTCCAGGCAAGAATACTGGAATGGGTTGCCATGCCCTCCTCCAGGGGGATCTTCCCAACCCAGGGATCGAACCCAGGTCTCCCACATTGCAGGTGGATTCTTTACCATCTGAGCTGCCAGGGAAGCCCAAGAATACTGGAGTGGGTAACCTATCCCTTCTCCAGGGGAACTTCCTGACCCAGGAATTGAACTGGGGTCTCCTGCATTGCAGGCAGATTCTTTACCAGCTGAGCTACCAGGAATATATATATATATATATATATATATATATATATATATATATACATATATATGTATCTCCCCTCCTTCTTGAGCCTACCTCCCACTTCCCCCCTGTATATATATTTTTTATTATCCATTCATCTGTTGATAGACATTTAGGTTGTTTCCATATCTTGGCTATTGTGAATAATACTGCAATAAACATGGAGGTGAGAATAGCTCTTTGAGATAATGGTTTTATTTCCTTTGGGTATATACCCATAAGTAAGGTTGCTGGTTTATTTCTAATTTTTTTGAGTACCCTCCATATTGTCTGCCATAATGGCTACTCAAATTTTCATTCCCTCAAACAGTCTCCTACCTAAATCTCAAAGCTCCCACAAAGGCACTTGTGTCCTCTGGTTGCCACAAAATTATTGTTGCTGAGAGGGGATATGAGTAGAGAATCTCTTATTCCACCATTTTGCTGATGTCACCTCCCTCAATGTTTGTAGGGAGTCTACAAATTGTTCATTCAAATTATTCTAGTATTTCCTGCTATCCAATCCTACTGGAAATGGTATTTTAAAGTTTATTTTGCAATTTTGGTTGCTAGTAGATTAACAACTACATTTTTATATTGACTTGCTGTTCTGTAAATTTGTTAATTTACTTGTCCATTTTACTAGTTGCCTTATAGATAACTCAGAATTTTCTATGTAAACCACCGTGCTGTCTTCTAATAGAGCTTTACTTCTTCCCAAGTGTAGAACTTTTAAAAAAATATTCTTGCTATATTTCACTGGCTAGGGCCTTGAGTAAATCCATTTTCTTTTTGGAAGCCTTATGGAATATGCTCAATATTTCACAGTTAAGTGTGAAACCATAGGTTTCACCTATAGTTTTATACATGCTATTTTTTTTTTTTTTTTTTTTGGTGCAAGGGTATGAAGAAGTTCCTATCTATGTCCAGCTTTGTAAGAGGTTTTTCCATGAATGAATATTGAATTTTGTGAAATTCTTTTACTGAATCTATCTACATTATCATATGTTCTTTTTAAATTTTAGTTTGTTATCATGGTAAATTGCATTGGTTGATTTTTAATCAAATAAATCACCTTTTTATTCCTTGGATATATCTCACTTGGTCATTGATCAGAAAAGAGTTAACATTGCAGTCGGAGACTGCTGTCATTGGAAAGGCTTACTTGCACAGTTTGCTTTTGGCTGGTGTTTGGCAACTTGGATTTTGGGAGAACTCTCTCCACTCCAACTGATAAGAGTGGCTCACTGTGCTTAAATTGTTTGTGCAAACAGTGGTTATGCTGAACATCTGCTTTCCTTTTGGAGTCCAGAATGTATGTGCTAGACAGACAACGCCTAGAAAATCAACCCACAGTAAAAGCAAACTAACAAACAAAAAAACCCTTGAAATTGAGTCTCCAGTGAGATTTCCTGGTGGACAGCATTTCACACATTTTGTTTCAACTTGTAGAAAATAAGAATATCCTATGTGACTTTAGTAGAAGAGGATTCCCCAAAAGTTGTCCCGGATTTTCTCTGTACTTTGCCCCATGTGACTTTTTCCTTGGCTGACTTTGCTTTGTATCCTGTGCCTGTGTTTGTGCCTATGTTTATGAGGGTGTAGATCCATAGTTTTTTAGTGATAGTCTTGACAGATTTTGAAATTATGTATATGCTGATCTTGTAAAATGAGTTGAGAAGTATTCCATCCTCTTTTTTTGAAATAGTATGCATAAATTGGGTACTATTTCTTTTTTTAATGTTTCATAAAATTCACCAGTGAAAATATCACAGCCTGTGTGTGTGTATGTGTGTGTGTGTGTGTGTGTAGAAGAGGTGTTTTATTTTTTTTTACACTAATAGAATATTTTTTTCATTTATTTTTATTAGTAGAGGTGTTTTAAAAAGTTATACATGTATTGTTTATTTACAAAATCAATTTTTAATATATGTGAGATTATATATCTCTATATATCTATATTCACATCTACATCTATATATGTTTCACTTCTTATGTAAGTTTTTATAAGTTAGGTCTTTCAATCAATTTGTTCATTTAATCTGTTTTCAAATTTATTGACACGAAGTTGGATTTAAATTCCTCCAATATCATTTTCCTGTCAGTAAGACCTATAGTGTTGCTCACCTGTTTCTTTCCTGATGTTGGAAATTTATATTTTCTCTTCTTTTGATTCCTATTTTACTAGGGATATATCAAGTTTATTAATCTTTTCAAAGCATCTTTTTTCAAACTCTTGCCTAAGTGAAAGCAGAGATTCATTTTATATGTATAGATTTGCTATTTAATCTAAACGTTTTGTAAATTCCAGTATCATGGCTATTTTTCAATATACGAGTGATGTGACAGCAGGCTTTCTACTTTCCATACTTTTAAAATAGTCTTAATTTCTGATTTCTACTTTAGCTTTTTTTTTCTGCAATGAGTTTTGTAAAACATCAATTCTTAAACAGACTTGTGGACTCTGGGAGAAGGCGAGGGTGGGATGTTTCAAGAGAACAGCATTGAAACATGTATATTATCTAGGGTGAAACAGATCACCAGCCCAGGTTGGGTACATGAGACAAGTGCTCGGGCCTGGTGCACTGGGAAGACCCAGAGGAATCGGGTGGAGAGGGAGGTGGGAGGGGGGACCGGGATGGGGAATACATGTAACTCCATGGCTAATTCATTTCAATGTATAACAAAAACTGCTGTAATGATGTAAAGTAATTAGCCTCCAACTAATAAATGGAAAAAAAAAAAGAAAAAAAAATGTATTAAAATTTTCTTTATGACCTGAAATAAGGGTTAAGTTGACAAGTTGACTTGTAGAATAAATTCACCTAGCTGCTTGGTTTTTCTTAAGTAAAGATGTTTTTTTTTTTGCATACAGCCATGTTTGTTCATTTAGATATTATCTATGACTGATTTTATACTACCACGTCAGAGTTGAATGCTTGTGAAAGAGATCTTACAACTTACAAAGCTTTAAATATTTGCAAGATATCTGGCTCTTTGAGAAAGTTTACAGACCCCTGACCTAGAACATAGTCGATATTTGTAAACGGTCATTTCATGCAAGTAAAAAGTCTCTTGCTTCCCTTCTCTCTCTCTTTCCCTTCTGTCTCTATTTACAGATACGCACACGTACATACACAGACACACACACCCAAATTCAATCGAGAATAGTAATGGAATTGTTAAAAAATTTTTCTCATTTAATTTTTATGTTTTTCAGTTTTGAAGAAAGACATTTTAAAAAAGCTACTGTATTGATTTATCTTTATGTTGTCATCAAATTTTGCTTCATATATTTTCAGGCTACATTGTCCAGTTCCTAAAAGTTGAATTTAGGTAGATTATGATTTTTATCACGTTGAAGTATACTTTATGTTTATCAAAGTTTTATACTTTAAATTCAATATATTCTGGTATTAGTATGCTACACTAGCTTAATTTGTTTAGTATTTTCCTGGCATATCTTTTTATATCCTTAATAATTTCAAATTTTCTCCTATTTCCTATTTTGCTTGTAAGTGCATTTCTTGTAAGCAGTAAGGAGCTGGATTTTTAGATTTGAGTATAATTATCTATCTTATCAAATCAATAAATTAATCAATATTCATTGGCATTATATAGTATATTTTGAAATATTTACACCTTTTTATTTTATGTTTTCTGTTTATCATGCATTTTATTTGATTTTTCCAACTGTCTTGATTTATGTTGAAGCTTTTATCAAGCTTTTTTTTACAATTTTTGTTTTCACTTAGGAACTATAGCTTATATGTCTGTATTTCGGGTGGGTTTTCTTTAAATTTTTAGCATCCACAGTAACATATACAATTTTTATAAGAAGTTCCAAAGTTGCTCTAGTCTCCTACAATGCAAGACAAAGATCTTAGGATGTTCTCCAAATCATTGGATCCCCACATGAAGTGAAAGTGGCTCAGTCATGTCCGACTCTTTGCAATCCCGTGGACTATACAGTCCATGGAGTTCTCCAGGCCAGAATACTGAAGTGGGTAGCCTTTCCCTTCTTCAGGGGATCTTCCCAACTCAGGGATCAAACCCAGGTCTCCCACATTGCAGGTGGATTCTTTACCAGCTGAGCCACAAGAGAAACCCAAGAATACTGGAGTGGGTAGCCTATCCCTTCTCCAGCAGATCTTCCTGACTCAGGAATTGAACCAGGGTCTCCTGCATTGCAGGCAGATTCTTTATCAACTGAGCTATCAGGGAAGCCTGAATCCCCACTGCCTGTGTCCCTATTTATTGTCTATAACTTAATTCTTCCTTTCAGTACAAATAGAATCTGTGTTCTTTGTTGGATACCAGGTATAGTTTTTCGCATGCTCCTTGCTTGGAGCAAGGGATCGCTCTCAGATCCAGCTTCATTCAGTGAGGTAGTTCTGATTTGTAGGGTTTTTCTTTTTACCTCAAGGAAATCAAATGAGTCTCTGTCTACTTCCTGTTCTGTGATTCCAGTTGCACATCCCCATTGTTATGGGACTGAATTGTGTTTTCTGTAAATTCATTTGTGAAATCCTAACCCCCAATACCTTGGAATATGATTGTTTGTGGATATGTTGTCTTTAACAGACACAATTAAGATAAAATTAGGTAATGGTTGGGGCTTAATCCACTATGCTTGGCATCCTTGTAAGCAGAAGAGGAGATTAAGATACAGGTAGGTACCTAGAGAAGACCATGTGAAGACAGAAGATGATAGCTATTAACAAGCCAAGAAGAGAGGCCTTTAGAAGGAACCACTTTGCTAACTTCTTAATCTTGGACGTCTAGCCTCCAGAACAGTGAGGAAATAAACAGCTACTGTTTTAAGCCATCTAGTTTGTCATAGTCTGTTATGGCAGCCCTAGCAAGCTAGTATAGCCACTCTATATTTCTGTTCCATTCGTGGTACACAGATTTACTTATTTATTTTAAAATCCAGTTATGTCTTTTTATTTAAAATAAAAACTCATTCATTTCTATGTGAGAATTGGGATGGGAAGCTTTGTTGTTTTTAGATTGATATTTAATTGGAGGGTAATTGCTTTGCAGTGTTGTTTTCTGCTATACAACATCACAAATAAGTTATATATATATCCTCCCTCTTGAATCTCCATGTCACTCCCCCCATCCTACCCCTCTAGTCAGTCACAGAGCACCGGGCTGGGCTCCCTGTGTTACATAGCAGCTTCCCACTAGCTATTTTATACATGGTAGTGCATATGTGTTAGAGCTACTTTCTCAATTCATTCCACCCTCTCCTTCCCCCTCTGTGTCCACAAGTTCATTCTCTATGTCTGTGTCTCCATTCCTTCCCTGCAAATAGGTTCATCAGTACCATTTTTCTAGATTCCATATATATGTGTTAATATGTGATATTTGTTTTTCTCTGACTTACTTCATTCTGTATAACAGGCTCTAGGTTCATATACCTCAGTTCAGCTGATTCACATTTGTTCCTTTTATGGCTGAGTAATATTCCATTGTATATATGTACCACAGCTTCTTTATCCACTCATCTGTTGATGGATATCTATGCTGCTGTCCATGTCCTGTCTATTATAAATAGTGCTGCAATGAACACTGGGGTACATGTGTCTTTTTCAATTGTGGTTTTCTCAGGGTATATGCCCAGTAGTGGGATTGTTGGGTCATATGGTGGTTTTGGGCTTCCCTGGTAGCTCAGATGGTTAAAGAATCTGCCTGCAATGCAGGAAACTCAGGTTCGATCCCTGGATTGGGAAGATCCCCTGAAGAATGGCTACCCACTCCAGTATTCTTACCTGGAGAACCCCACGGACAGAGGAGCCTGGCAGGGCTGTAGTCTATGGAGTTGCAAAGAGTTGGACATGACTGAACATGCATGCACTGTATGCCATGGTAGTTTTCTTCCTAATTTTTAAAAGAATCTCCATACTGTTCTTTACGGGCTAGGAAGCTTTGAATATGAACTCCTATAAGCACTTTTAATTGAATCTCGCCCTCTCTTCTTTGTATAACATTCAATATGGATTTTTAATGTAATCTCTGAGTGACATAGTATGATTAGGCACTGAGACATAGTATGATTATGATACTTTGCTTTCAGAAACAACTAGAAGACAGGAAACATAATGGTCATTTTTGTATTCCCCTATATGTCTAATACAATACCTGATACATCATTTGTGTTCAATACATTTTTAGTAAATTGACTAATGGAAAGAAGACTAGACTGGAGTCTAGAGATCTACGTTCTATCATGGCTGTATATCTCACTAACTGGGCAAGTCAGTTAAGTTCTCTGGGCCTCATTTTGTCCTTCTGAACCATGTGTGTCCGAGTTAGGACCTCTTAGGTTAGAATATTGCAAATCTATATATGTCTGAAAAAATATGCCCAGTCTATCCAAGGTCATGTAGAGAGAGAAAAAAGTTAATGGAGTACAATTTTCCTCTTGGTTCTCCTCACTTACTTTGAAATCAATAACCAGTCTCAGCACTCCTTAGAAGCAGCTCGACAGCCCACCATTAGTCTCCAATTGACTAAACAAATCTAGACTTAATAAAACTTACTTTTGCTAATGGCAGGTAATGGAAGAATCAGAATCTCCCAGAGACCACAGGCTTCATTTCCCTTCGTACTTTACTTGCTGGATCAGCAGTTACTGCTGTACTTGAGCTGTATAAGGCTAATAACCCCGGAGCAGAGGGGAAAAAAATACCTCACTTAACTGTTTTACAGCATTCACTATCTGATAATCACAGAATGGTTTCTGGGTCAGTTATGCGTCCTCAAGGTAAGACCAAAATGCCAGCTCAAATAATAGGGCAATGGAGTGACTTAATAAAGAGATTTCTATAAAATGCTTAGAGGCACTGGTCTTAAAATTGCAACAGATTTTCTTTCATGCCAGCTGTTACCTAAACTTGGTGCTCTATGACATATATTTATTTAAAAGTTTAACTGAATTTCACTGATGTTGGTGGCAAATGTAATATTTGAATGCCTCTATTAAGATAAGTACTATTAAGCAAGAGATTTATGAAGATGTGTGCAAAGACTATTTATACTTTACATAGAAGCTCTGTGTTTGAGGGAATTCAATTAAAATCCCCATACTCATGCAGCTCAAGTGCCAGAAAGGGTTTCAGCTGGAAATCTCTTCTTAGAATTAAGAGATCAAAAGGATGGATTTTTAGTTCCTTTTTTAAATATCAGTACTCAGTGTTAATAACTAAGGTTTAATGAGGGTTTTCCCCTCCAGTTAATCTCTTTACAATTCACAGGTTTAGAAACTGTGGAAGAAAGAATCTTCTGCCTCAGTGTACGCTATCTCCTGGTTGACTGTGAGTTTAAAAAGATGACAGCAGGGTACAAGCAGTTCATTGACAAGTATTCAAGGCAATTTAGGATCCACAGGAATATTGGTTAGGAAAGTCATTTTTTTTTTTAATTTTTTTTTTTTAGGAAAGTCATTTTTAACAAAGTTTTGCAAAACTTTTGAATATGTATGCTTGATATTCCTGTTAGTTCTTGGTAGGTCAAATCTAGCCTGTAGGAGACTTCAATCTGCCTCATGAGTTTAGTCACAGGTTAGTGAGTGTCTATAGCAATGCAATTTTTAAGGCTGAAATCGAAAGAATCTGGGGAAAGATCTCTTAGAGGTATAGGTTACCACTTAATCAAGGGGAAAATCTATCTTACCTGTTTTTGTGCTGGTATCCCACTGTTACAATTAGTTATCAGGCCAAATTCATTTATTTTTCAAAAAATATTGCTTGAATGCCCACCATGTGCCAAGCAGTTTTCTAGACACCGAGCTTACAGCATTAAAGAAAGCAAGCACATTTCTAATCTCATAGAAGGTAAATTCTGATAGGAGGATATAGGCATGCAGGAAGGATTGTGTAGTAGCTGAGTATGGTTTAAGTTAGATATGCTCACCAGAGAGAGACCTCACCAAGAAAATGGCATTTGAGTAGAGATCTGAAGGAAGTGAAAGAGTAAACCATGCAGATATCTGAAGAGGAGCATACTAGACAGATGGAACAGCAATTACAGAGGCCCTGAAGCAGGAAGAAGCCTGATATTTTCTAGCAATAGCTAGGAGGCCAGTGTAGCTGAGTCAGAATGAGTGAACAGGAGCATAGTCTGAGGTCAGGTCGAAAGATATATGGGATGGTCATGCAGAATCTTATAGACCATTACACACACTCTGGCTTTTTCATTGAAATGGGAATCCACCACTGAATTTGAAGCAGGGGAGGCAAATACAGAAGCAAGAGGTCCAATGAGGATGCTACTGTGGCATTCCAGGGGAAAGAGAATGGTGTTTTGGATTAAAGTAGTAGCAATGGAGTTTGTGGAGAAGGTGTCAGAATCTCGATATAATTTGAAGTTTTACAGATGGATTTGTAACAGGATTTACTGATGAACCAGATGTGGGTTGTGTGATATATTGGAGAATTAAGGATGGCTCCAATAATTTTGCCCTAAGCACCTGGAGTTACAAATTTTCACATGGAGAAAACTGTGGAAGGACAAATTTGGTGGTGGTGGTGATGGGGAACAGGAATTCAGTTTGATATGTGGTAAGTTTGAGATGCCTAGTAGTTTCTGGCAGTGATGGTATATCATTAAGAGCACACATTCAAGAGCTACACTATCTGAATTTAAATTATCTTTCCACCATTCAGCAGCCACGTGACCTTGAGAAAATTACTTGATAAGTGTGTGTACCCACTTTCTCATCTTAGAATGGAAGTGATATTAGCACATACTTCATACAGCTGTTTTAAGGACTAAATATGTTAATGTTTAGAAAAACTGCTTAAAATTAGGTTTAGAAAAGAATAAACAGTATATGAGCTCAGTTGTGTCCGACTCTTTGCAACCCCATGGACTGTAACCCACTAGGTTCTCTGTCTGTGGAATTCTCCAGGCAAGATCACTGGGGGGGTTGCCATTCTCTTCTCCAGGGGATCTTCCCAACTCAGGGATTGAACCCCAGTCTCCTGCATTTGCAGGCAGATTCTTTACTATCTGAGCTACCAGGGAAGTCCATATAAGCATTAGTTTTTATTATTGTTATTATTATCATTACTATTGTTTATTCTTACTATTAGACATTCCAGTTGAGCTGTCAACTATGCTACTGACTGTTTAAGTCTAAAGTTCAGAAGAGGATGTAGGTTTGAGACAAATTTTGCAGTCATCGGCACATAGATGGCACTTAAACCAAGAGACAAGGAGAATAGCAAAGATATGAGTGCAGGTAAACTCTTCAAAGGCGCTGGGATACACTGTACCTTTTAGAAGTTTGGAAAATAAAGAAGAATTGAAAAGGAGGTGGAAAAGGAGTGGTCAGAGAAGTGAGAGAAAACAATGTGTGGTATTCTGGAAACTAAGAACGAAACTACATGAGATGAGGCCTCAGAAATAAGTAGTGACTTCAATTCTATTTAATTCAATTATTTGTGACCTTGACAAGAGCAGTTTTATTGGGGTGGTAGGAGCATAAACTTTATTCTGGTTCAAGAAGAAATAGAAAGAGTATGGACAATTCTTTCTAGGAGTTTTGCTGTATTTCTAGAAATGGGCATGATGCTAAACAAGGAAGAGGGGCCAAGAAAAGCTTTTACTTAGGATGGTAGAAATAGTATATTGTATCTGATATTGATCCAGGAGAGAAGGAAATGTGATGATGTTGGAGAGAGAGAATTATTGGACTGATATGATTAAGGCCAGTTTCTCAACATTACTGGGTGGGAAAAGGCATTACTTTTCATTATCTCTGAGAGCTTCAACTATATAATAGATAAAATTGGGTGCTGACTTTGATATCACATAAAGAGGGAGATAAATTACCAGTAACATTTCTGAATAAATCAGGGAACGGGGGTACTTCGGGGCTGGCTTCCTTCCTCACACTGACAAGCCTTGGAAGCCGCTAATGGTCATGGTCTTAAAAGGGCATATGTTGATAAAAGCTCATATCAGCAGTTCCTGAAAACTCAACAACAAAATTATATTAAATTCCTGCACTTTTTTTCCATCTGCACTGATCCCATCTTAGTCCAAGTCCCTGTTGCCTCTCATCAGAAGCGCAGTAACAGGCTTCTAAGTAGTCATGCTGCTTTGACTGCTGCCTCTTGCAGTCTCTTCTCCACACAATGTGAAGAGAAATCCTTTGGAATGGAAGCCATGTAATATTGGAAGAGTCATTTCCTAGGCAGGGTGATAAGAAGTCTAGGGGTCCCCAAGGAGAGAGGGGTCTGGAATTCTCGAGGAGGAAGAAAGGACCAACTTTTTTCCCTCTACAATCCTTAGGATTATATAACAATAATGTATCCTGCTTAAAGACAGTCTCTAGAAAAAACCTTCTGGCTAATCCTGTTATCTTAAAATGTAAATTATGGGAGTAGGTCTAGTGAGGTCTTCACAACCTCCAGACATTCTTTGGATTCACTGTAATAACTAATTAGAGAGTATATAACTCCATGGCTAACACTAGCAAGGGGGTACTCTTTCTGCCCCCTTCTGATGCCTATGTCTCCATCTCCTTTATATTTTAATAAAACTTTATTACACAAAATCTTTGAGTGATCAAGCCTTATCTCTGGCCCTGGATTGAATTGAGTTGAATTGAATTGAATTGAATTGAATTGAATTGAATTGAATTGAATTGAATTCTTCTCCTCCGGAGGCCAAGAATCCCAGGTCTTTTCGTGGTTCAGCAACAAGCTTTCAATATCAACATTCTACTTCCCCTAAGGTCTGTTGTGAATGAAAATTTTATACTAAACTTGGAAAATCACAAAATGTTAACTGTTTGATATGTCAACATCAGGGCTTCCCAGGTGGCTCAGTGGTAAAGAATCTGCTTGCCAATGCAGGAGACACAGGAAATGTGGGTTTGACCTCTGCACCCTGGGTTGGGGAGATTCCCTGGAGGGGGATAGCAACACACTCCAGTATTCTTGCCTGGGAAATCCCAAGGACAGAGGAGCCTGGTGGGCTAGAGTCCATGGGATTGCAAGAGTTGGACATGATTTAGTGACTAAACCACCATCACCACCATGTTAGTATCATGCTAACACATGTTCTAAGAAGCTTGCTTCATTCTCATTTGACACACATTTTCATATGAGTGTTGCCTTATTGTCACAGTTTATTCTGATTAGTGGGCTTTTCTGGTGGCTCAGTGGTAAAGAATCTCCCTGTCAAGCAGGAGACTTGGTTTGGATCCCTGGGTCAGGAAGATCCCCTGGAGAAGGAAATGGCAGCCCACCCCATATTCTTGCCTGGGAAATCTCATGGACAGAGGAGCCTGTTGGCTCCTGTTTGCAATCCATGGGGTTGCAAAAGAGCCAGACACAACTTAACAACAAAGCCACAACAACAAATCTGATTAATAATCATCTGCAGCAATTAATGATGAAATTGATTTAGAGTTCTGAAAGTTTCAAGGCTAACCTGTAGAAACTGGCAAGTTGACGGCAAAGCCTGCTGGAAAAGTTATCCACAAAACTGTTATGATTTTACTTCCCTTTAAAAAGATATACAACCATGTATCTAACTTAGCAGCCTTGGGCATTTCTTTTCTGTCTATATAAATCCTTATTGGTCAGTCTTTGAACCAGCTCTTATTTCTTTCTTATTTATTCCTTTATTCATGAAATTAATAAAATGTTCACATATGCTCATTATCTGCTTATATGAGAATATTGTAATGTTCCTCATGATATTTTAAATAAAGTGGAAAGTCTTTAGCTATAGCCACAAAGCCCTATGTGATCAGGTGGTTATATAACTGAGGTCATCCACTACCACTCTTCTAAGCCCTGTTGGCTTTTCTAGAAAACAGTAAGTCATTTCTGATCCTAAAGCCCCTTCAATGTGCTGTTATATCGTTTTGGAGAGTTTTGCCCCATATTTCTACTTTGACTTATCCATTATATGAAACAGGTCTCTACTCAAATGTAAGCCACTCACTAATGCTTCACTGAGTTCCCTATCCAAAATATCACAACTACATACCACTCTATAAAACTACTTAACTGGATTTACTTTTTCTAACATTTCACTGTGATCATTTTCAAACACATAGCATAATAGAAAGGAATTTAAACTGAACACCCATCCATTCACCAATGAGGTCTATCATTAAAATTTTTGCCATTGAATAATATTTTATAAATTCATTTATGATTCTAACTTATCACTTTCATGTCCAAATGCACCCCCAACACTGCAATTTAAAATCCAGAAGTATAGTGTGTTTGTATGCTTCTAATACTGCTATATCCTCAGTGCTTGTAACAGCACTTGATATGAAGAAGATGTCATAGACTAAATGACCGGTTCTAATTATTTAGTCACCTGCAGTAGTAGTATACACCCATGTCCTAGATAGATGGGTAGGATCTCTGTAAGGAAGGAACCTCAGCCTTGCACAGATGTCATAGATTAAATGACTGGTTCTAATTATTTAGTCATCTGCAGTAGTAGTTTACACCCATGTCCTAGATAGATGGGTAGGATCTCTGTAAGGAAGGAACCTCAGCCTTGCACAGGCTTTCTTCTCAGTGAAGCAGCATTCAACACACTCTCAAACCTAGTGTCATGGCCCATGGGCCAGGCCCCTCACTATAACAGTTTCTGGGGAAACTGATGAAGGGTTCCATAAGCCCTGACATCTTAGAATGGGTATCCTTATCCTTAAAGCTGTCATTACTGTTGGTCCTCTTAGACTTAGGCAGGTAGGGGCACATCATCACAGGAGATTTATTTGGCTAAACAAATTTACATACCTACTATAATTAATGTTTAGCAATCAAAAGATGTTTTACTTAACTGACAGAGAAACACCCAATAGTGCACTAATTATTTTTTACCATTATAATAGCATTTACCTCTTTTAATAAGTTGATTGCATTTGATGGTATAGTTTAAGACATAATAGGGTAGTAAGAGTTGTGTGATAAAGAAAGATAAATATATTACCCAATTTAAACTATGTGTCAAACAATGGTAGATTTAAGACTTCATTTATTGGAATGAGCTAAAGAAAAAAATCACATGCAAAAGTGATAAAACTGTACATTTTAGCTTTCATTGGTAAAATGCTAAAGAAGTAGTCATTTATTAGTTCCCTTGATAGTCACAACGGTGATATTAATCATAATGGATTCACTAAATAATAATGTGACTATGAGATACAGTGTTAGACATTCTAATTTAATTTTTGAAATAATTAATAAAATATACTCAGAAGCATTGGCCTCTTGTTCTGGGGGAACATTTTAAATGGAAAATGTTAATTTGACTGGTGTCACAATTATATTATAGAATTAATGATGATATTGTTCACATAGATGTAAAAAGGAATTTTAATGCAATTTAAATTTCTTGAAGTGTATTTTTGTGGATTTCAGTTAGTTTTACTTTGCAGAATGAAAACTGAACACAGCATATTTTGATATGTGTAAAGTGGTAAATGGGACAGCCTTTAGATACTTCTCTAAAATAGTAGAATGTAATCTACTGGCAAGTGAGTCTTCTATATACATTTTCCTATACAATTCCTATAAATTTCCTTCTGATATTCCTATAAAATATAGGAAGATGATGTGAATTAGTACATATAAATGTATTGAAGGCCCCTTAAAGATATGGTGCCTGAAGAACCCTTTCAAGTGTTGGCATGATTGCAAATGACGGGTTTTTTTTTCCAGAAGATAATTTCACCCTCTATGGAGCTAGAGCTATTCCAGTGGGTTAGATCAATGTGCTTTAACATTTCAGGGATTTTCAATATGGTCATTGGATCAGATTGGTGAAGGGTATTCCTTCAAAGGGACAAGTATGTTCTTAAATCAGTATTTTGAAACCTGTGTAAGACCAGCGTGACTTTATGTTAATGCAATTTGCTTCATGGATCTGGTATAAAGTGTGTAGGGTTGACAGTTGCCCTTTTAAAGGCTTGACATAGGTCACATTTTCTAACTTACTCATTGAATACATAAGGAAAATATGTCCTGCTCAGGGAATAAACTTTGAAATGGTGAGGTATTTTAGAAAGCTGTTCTGTAGAAACGTGTATTATCTATATAAACTTTTGATCATATTTAGGTATAGAGTATAGAGATAAATCTTACTTGTCCAATTCACAGTAAGATATTTAGCAGATTCAGGTTATCAGTCTGTTTTTTTCCTGTGATAGGAGCTATGATATATTTTCCAAGTAGACAATATTTTAATGAAAATAATATATTTTCTTCATTTAAATTAAAAGGCTTAATCTTAAGGATTTAAATTAACTGTCTTGAATTATTTTAATTTGAATTATTTATATGTTTAAAATGAGAGCTTTAATTTTATGTATTAAAACCCATATATGAATGGTATGTCTAAATTCAACTCTTTAGTTTTATAATCAGAAATTAGAAATTACCCATGGCACCATTACTAAAAACAGAAATGAATCAGTGCTTCCCCTCCCCGACAGGAGTTTATCATTGTCATCAAATCTAGTGAGAATATCCAACATACTACTGAAAGAAAGTGGGCTAATTAAGAACTACCATAGGAAATAATTTTATAGCATTCACTGGTTTTTATTTAATCGTATTTGCAAAATAGCATTTTTATTTGATTACTGAAGCAATACATGTTAATTGCTCTAAGTGTAGCAAATGCATGAAACTACAAAGAGGGGGAATAAAAATAATTTTACTTCTTAGAGATGAGACCTGTGAACAAGCTGGCATTTATTTTTCTACTTTTTGTTTCTATGTATATATCTAAATATATAGTCACTATTTAATAAAATCTTAGTCTATGATGCTGTTTGCTGCTGCTGCTGCTAAGTCGCTTCAGTTGTGTCCGACTCTGTGCAACCCCATAGATGGCAGCCCACCAGGCTCCCCCGTCCCTGGGATTCTCCAGGCAAGAACATTGGAGTGGGTTGCCATTTCCTTCTCCAATGCATGAAAGTGAAAAGTGAAGGTGAAGCTGCTCAGTCGTGTCCGACTCTTAGCGACCCCGTGGACTGCAGCCTACCAGGCTCCTCCATCCATGGGATTTTCCAGGCAAGAGTACTGGAGTGGGGTGCCATCACCTTCTCCATGATGCTCTTTAGTGATTGCTTTCTGGACATGATATATCATAAAATTTTGCTATAAGATTTTAAGATTCTTTTTTTAAATTTATTTATTTTTAATTGAAAGATAATTGCTTTACAGAATTTTGTTGTTTTCTGTCAAACCTCAACATGAATCAGCTATAGGTATACATATATCCCCTCCCTTTTGAACCTCCTCCCATCTCCTTCCCCATCCCACCCCTCTAGGTTGATACAGAGTCCCTGTTTGAGTTTCCTGAGCCATATAGCAAATTCCTGTTGGCTATCTATTTTACATATATAACCACATTCTTAACAGCTCCATCATTTTTTCTACGTAATGATGCCTTAGGCCTTGGTTGAAGAAGACCAAAGCAGGTTTGAGGAAGGTTGAAAATAAAATTTAAGGACACCTATTGTTTCTACTCATAAGTCTTATTAAGATAGAAATGATAGAAGGATAGGATAGGCATAGAAGACAGCTGAAATAGGGCAGTTTCTGAATGTCTCCTTTCAGTTCATTTGGAGGTCAACCCCAAAGTGATGAGGAATGCAAGGATCTGTTAGAGCCATCGAGTCTTGAGAAAACGAGCTCATAGGCTTTTATTCCCACGTCTATCAGAAGGGCCTCCAAAGACATTGTTTTTCTACTCAAGAGGTACCATTGTAAGACTTAACTTTAAACTTCCAAATCCTTGAGTGACAACAGTAAAATGACACAATAGGAATTTTCTACCATCTTTAATGTCAAGAGAGAACATCTTGGCCTGCAGTTTCTGCCACAAGGGAAAGTGAGAGCTTGTGAGTTAGTAAAACAGCTTCCCCAGCTGTGCGTGACACTACTAAAGAGATTCCTTTCTTTTTCACCCTATCCAGAATAAAGAGACGTGCTGCACAACTGGAGGGCATGGAGGGGCTGGGAAAACAGTAACCAGGGCTCTCCAAGGGCATCAAAGTGTGTGGATCCTAAGAGCTTTGACAAATTCATCAGAAAGCCTGCCCACAAGTCACAGGGGATGACTCACTTGTAGAGCCTGCCAATGGGTTCTTTTAACCGCCCAATGCTCTGCACATCCTACCCACAAACACACCCACACTGTGGCTAGCTCCCATGAATGCTCTGGAAGACTTTGAGTGTAAGCTTTTGTATATGTCTCATGAGGTTACTGGAGGGATTCCCTGGTGGCTCAGATGGTAAAGCATCTACCTGCAATGCAGGAGACCTGGGTTCAATCTCTGGGTCAGGAAGATCCCCTGGGTTGGGAAGATCCCCTGGAGAAGGAAATGGCAACCCACTCCAGTACTCTTGCCTGGAAAATTCCATGGATGGAGGAGCCTGGTGGGCTACAGTCCGTGGGGTCACAAAGAGTTGGACACGACTGAGCGACTTCACTTTCTAGAGAGGTTACTCGGAAAGCTGGCCTGATTCTGTAGGATTTAAAGAACGCACACAAACTTGAGAATTAGCATCACCATAGAGCAAATAGGAGGCTGTCAGCACTCAGCCTGGCTTTGCAAGATTTAGAGAAGGCATACAGTTTTAGGAATTCATTTCCCCGACCACACACAATAAGAGGAAACAAGAAGTGTGGAACTGGTGTATTCATAAAAAAGGTCTGACAAAGCCTCAGGATCTCTAGAAGGACTAAAAGAAGGTGTTTTTGTCTCCAAAGCAGTGAATAGAGACTGGAGGACTTGACTGCTTCTTCAAATGTGAAGACAATGGTGTAATACATCAAGAAACATAAGAAGTCAAGTGAGCATGGCAACACTAAGGAAATAATAATCTATTAATCAACCAAAAAGAAATCAATATGCAATAATCAGTTGTGTTTCTGTAACTAACAACAGACTATTGAAAAGAGAGATTAAGAAACTGGTCCAATTTACAATAGCATCAAAAATACTTAGGAATAAAGTTGAGGACCTGTGTATTTAATGTAAATTTCATGAGTGAAGTGTATACTAAAAAGTTTAAAATGGTGATGCAAGAAATTGAGGAAGATGCAAATAAACGGAAAAATATCCCTTGCTCATGAATTGGAAATACTAGTATTGTCATAAAATTTATTCTATACAAAATGATCTATAGGTTCTATGCATTCCCTATCAAAATTGCATTAACACTTTTTTGCATAAAAAATGCTGAAAGTTGTATGGAACCACAAATGACCACAAATAGCCAAAGCAAAGCAATCTTGAGAAAGGATAACCAAGGTGGACATGTTGCAGTTTGTAATTTCAAAGTATACTACAAAGCTATAGTAATCAAAATAGCATGTAACTGACAAAAAAATAGACCAATGGAAAAGAATTGAGAGCCCCAAAATAAGCCCATGTATATACAATCAACCAATATTTGATGATTCAGAAAGAGTAGTTTCTTTAATAAATAGTGTCAGGAAAACTGGACAACCACAATGCAGATGAATGAAACTGGACCCCTGTTTACACCACTCACAAAAGCTAACTTGAAATGGATTAAATGGATTAAATACAAGACCTTAAACTGTAAAATGTAGAAGAAAACATAAGGGAAAAGCTATTTGACATTGGTCTTTGCAATGATTTTTTAAAAAACGATGCCAAGGCACAATCAACCAAAAACAAACATTTTTTTATTATATATGTTCCTAGTTTGTGTATGCTACACATTGCCAGTAACTCTGGAATATTCCATTTATAATTTACCTATATATATTTAAATGTTTATTGCCACCTCATTTTTTTCCTTTCATTATCATTGTTTCCTCTATTAAGACTTCTTTTTTGGTTCATTTGATGTTTGACTAGAGTCCCATAGTCCTTTCTTGAAAATATCACTCAGACAGGGTTGTGGTTGATATATTATCTGATGGGTGATTTTTATCTTGCCTATATTTGGTAATCACAGTTCTTTTTTTTTTTCCCCAGTACTTTGTCCCTAATAGTATAGTATTTCTAGTTGCTGGCATTAGACATGACAAGCTTCATATTTGTCTGATTTTTTTTTAATTACTTTCTTCTGTCCAGACACTTGTTATAAACTTTCTATTTCTTTTGTAGTTTGGGGTAATTTTAAAATGAATATACACCTAGTTGTATGGCTTCCCAGGTGGCGCTAGTGGTAAAGAACCCACCTGCCAATGCAGGAGACATAAGAGATGTGGGTTCAATCCCTGGATTGGGAAGATCCCCTGGAGGAGGGCATGGCAACCCACTCCAGTATTTGCTTGCCTGGTGAATTCCATGGACAGAGGAGCCTGGTGGGCTACAGTCCATGGGGTTGCAAAGAGTTGGACACGACTGAAGCAACTTAACAGGCGTGCACACACGCCTAATTGTATGTTCCTTGAGTCCTTTTTGTAAATTCCTCAGTCTTTTCAATAGATTCATTCACATCTTTTCAATTATTTGACTGATGATTACTTCTGTTGAATTTTCTCTTTCTGGACCTCCTATTCATTTCTATGATCTGTTTCTTTGGATTTCAGTTCAGATTTACATCTCTTTGTTTGTGGCTTGTGTTTTTGTTTTGAGGTTGTTTTTTTTTTTCCCTACTAGGTCCTTCAGGCATTTCATTTTGCTTTCAATAATATCATCCTCTCCATTTTATCAACTGAAAATTTAACATCAAAACACATATTTCTTGTCATTCTGTAGTCTTTTCATGCAATAGTTGAACGTTTTTAAGAGTTTTTATTAAAATTGTTGTCATCCATCTCCTCTAGCAGCTTCCTTGTACTAGTAACCTGTTACTTTGTTCTGTTTGGAAGTTTTCTTGCCAATGAATCATCTTAAATTAGTTATTTTCCTTTACTTGCTCATGTATCTATTTACTCTCAGAGCTTAAAAGAAGCTGTTAAGGTTCACTAGACACTGTTGGTCTCGCCTGTGTCAGGTAACATGGTAGTTTCTCTCCTAGTAGGTTGATGAGGTACCACCTAGCAAGTCATCAGCTCCCTGTCAAGGTACCAACAGGAAGTATTTCTGTTCTATGGTCTCCTTAGTTGGAAACATGTCCACTCTATCTCTTAGAGGATAGAAGGCTCAAATCACTTCTTAAAATCTTTCCATAGCAAAGGGTGAGCTAGGGAGACTGCTACTCATCTTCTAAGAGGACTTGTAGATCTCCTTTTGCCAAACTTTTCCCAGCAGCTCCTCATTCCTGGGCTCTGCAGCAAATCACCAAGCTCTAGCTTGAGTCACAGAAGAGAAAATTCATCCTTTAATTTTCTTTGTGAGAACTGCATCAGAGCTGGGGCTTGGTTTTTATAGTCTTGGAGCTCCATAGGTTTTTCTGCCTCAGCCACTAGGCTGGTAAAGAGAGTAAACTGGTAGTTGGATTAGAATTGGAGGTGAGAGATGCAGAGATGAATGTTAAAATTGGAATCTTCCACAGTCTTTCTCCATTTCACTTGACTATTCCTCACATGACATGATTTGATTCTCCTTATATAACATCCAACCAGTCTATCTTATTTTTTTTCTTTTTTTTTCCATTTATTTTTATTAGTTGGAGGCTAATTACTTTACAACATTGCAGTGGTTTTTGTCATACATTGAAATGAATTAGCCATGGATTTACATGTATTTCCCATCCCGGTCCCCCCTCCCACCTCCCTCTCCACCCGATCCCTCTGGGTCTTCCCAGTGCACCAGGCCCGAGCACTTGTCTCATGCATCCAACCTGGGCTGGTGATGTGTTTCACCCTAGATAATATACATGTTTCGATGCTGTTCTCTTGAAACATCCCACCCTCGCCTTCTCCCACAGAGTCCACAAGTCTGTTCTATACATCTGAGTCTTTTTTTCTGTTTTGCATATAGGGTTATCGTTACCATCTTTCTACAACCAGTCTATCTTAAAGGAAACAAGTCCTGAATATTCATTGGAAGGACCGATGCTAAAACTGAAGCTCCAATACTTTGGCCACCTGATGTGAAGTACTGACTTACTAGAAAAGACCCTGATGCTGGGAAAGACTGAAGGCAGGAGGAGAAGGGGACAACAGAGGATGAGATGGTTGGATGACATCACTGACTCGATGGACATGAGTTTGAGCAAGCTCCGGGAGTTGGTGATGGACAGGGAAGCCTGGTGTGCTGCAGTCCATGGGGTTGCAAAGAGTTGGACATGACTGAGTGACTGAACTGAACTGAACATAACATCCTGGTCACATTCATTAGGCTACCCTCTAGTTTTCAAATGCTCCAAGATACTTGTACTGACTACTGCAGAATTGGTAGGGAAATTTAAAAAAAAAGTTTTCTTTAGGCTTCAGAGACAAAGCAGAGCAGGCCTCTGACCTTGCTTCTAATCTGCCTGGACACTGCCCTGACTGGGAGTGACTGTGAGTGACTGCCTGCTGTGAGTGCAAGACTTGCAGCACCTTAGATAAGATGGGGGAGGAATCTTGAGATTGTTGAGCCCCTGGAGGGGGCCTGGCCAACCAAGCCCCAGGCTTAGCAACATTCCAAGTTTTACAAGACAAAACAAACAGCATTAACATGAAACCAGGCTTGCAATTTGGTCACAGATTGATGATGATAATCAGTTTGCATCCATCCTGGGATTATATAAGCGGGAACCAAACTGCAGTCTTTGAAGTCTCACCCACAGAGTGGATGTTGCCACCTGGGACCCTTTCTCAATTGGGACTTCAGATGTACTGTGACTTGGGACTTCCCAGTGCTGTTTAAATCTAGATGTTGGTCAAAATCCAATTTATTGATATATTCTCTGCTCTTTCTATGTCACTCTCTTTTTTAATGTTAGTATGATGAACTAAGCTTGGTAATTCTCTAATAAATATTTGTATTATTTATTTGTATATAATGAGTGGCTTATTTTGCTAACAAATCCTTTGAACCTGAGACGAAAGTGAAAACTTTCAGCAAAACAAGAATTTACACAATGAGCAACATAATCATCAGCAGATTACTGCCCCTAAAGAATTAGGGACACTTCAATTTGCAAAAGTGGAGCTATCCCCACTTGAAAGTAAACTCCTAAAAAAATAAAATGTCTGACATTTACTTTAAACACATAATCTTTTAGTCATTTAAAACCATATGGCATGTAAACTTTCACTGTTTATCTTCTTAGTAATTAGAGCAGCACATTTTAAAATTACTGCCAAATGAAAAATAAAGATTTTCCCCCCAGAGACCTAGAAATGAAATAACATGCTTTAAAGGTTTTCAGGAAAATGACATTTCATCAAGCAAGATACATGAAAAAAAAAATTGAGAAGCACCCAATATTTGTTTCTCATTTTCCCTACAATATTTACTGTTTAGAGTAATAGGAAAACTCTGCCCAGGTGATGCTAGTGGTAAAGAATCCACCTGCCAATGCAGGAGACAGAAGAGACATGGGTTCAATCCCTGGGTTAGGAAGATGCCCTGGAGAAGGAAATGACACCCCACTCCAGTGTTCTTGCCTGGAGAATCCCATGGATGGAGGAGCCTGGTGGGCTACAGTCCACAGGGTTGCAAGAGTCGGACATACTGAAGTGACTTAGCACAACATACACTCCTAAGAGGATAGTTTTTAATGATTTTGGAGAAACCACCTTCTCCAGGCCAACTACTATAACACTAGGCCACGTCTTCCTAGGATCCAAAATTTGTTGTAGTATTTCATTGATTTATAATTACTGTGACCATAAATTCTGGAATTTCTAGAATTTTCTCATTTGAAAGTTCTTGTAATATTGTCAAGCCATATTTTGCCACACTGGGCTCAGGAATATGAGTTGTATGTTGCATTTGGATTTTGTAGGAGAATTTCTCCAAGGTTATAGAGGATGAATACCTATTAACCAGATGATGAACAGGTAATGGATTTGGAACCTCTAGCCTACTTAGCAATTCCTTCCATGTAAAGTGAAAGTGATTTTCGTTTTATGAAAACTAGTCTTGACAGTCTTGATATTGGGAAAAAAGAAACTGTAATTTGGAATGGATGGTTTAGTCCCTAACGCCTTACCAGAAAAGTTGCTCTGTTCCTGTTGTTATCTGTTCTGACTTGCAACTGTGAAAATAATATTTACTCCCAATTGTAAAGACTTGGAATAAATGAAGGCCAGAAATCATTAAAAACCTATTGGGTTTAATATAACATTTTATTTTAATGTTCTTTTTGCTACTTTTCATTTAACCTTTTCAGTGACCTAGTGTGCTCAGGCATGGTATAGAATAACCAAGGGAAGTAGGACAGTTAATTGAAGTTCATAGGGCTCCATCTGAAAAAAGCATTTTCCACTTTTTGTAATTTATTGGATTATTAAATGTAATATGCTTTTACTGTATTTTAATTACTTTTCTGAAATGCTTCAGGGGCTGGTTTTTCTAGTATATGTTATGGAGTCGTGTTGTCTAGTACAATAGCAACCAGCTAGAACTAGCCACATGTGGTTATCGCACACTTGACATGTAGTCAGTTCAAGTGGAGATGTGCTGCAAGTATAAAATACACACTAGATTTCAGAAGATAATGTGTAATATGTTATTAAAACTTTTATATGTTGAAATAATAATTTAGCTTTATTGGGTTAAACCAAATCTACTTTTAAAATTAATTTCAATGTTTAAATGTTTGTATTGTAGCTATTGAAACTTTTTAACATGCATTTCTATTGTTCAACACTTGTACAGTGAAGAGAGATTTTTAAATGATTTAAAGGAGAAGCTGATAAAAAGTTTTTGCTGTTATTATCCCTGTTGGAAAGAATTTCAAGTAGGACTTCGCTACTCAGAAAATCTAGTCAGCTGCTGGTCCTTCATGAGGAAAAGGACAGTGTCAGTGTGCTTTAGTCAGCCCCTCACATTATATTTTGGGGCTTGTGGCTTACTGTGTCTGGCCCATATCAGGTATTCCACATGTATGTATGAATTGATGATGACTGACTTACGAATTAGGAATTTTTTGAGTTTTATCTCCAGCTCTGCCACAAACTAGCTCTGTGACCTTGTACAAATCATATCCCTTTTAATTGTCTCAGTTTTTTCATATGTAAAATGAGAGAATTTAATAAGCTGACTAAATAATTTTCAGTTCAGACATGCTGTGGTTCTATTATGTGACTCTATATTGCTATTCTACTAGGCTGTTAGAATCCCCATTTCTAAAGAGACATAGAAGTTTCTGCTCTAATGAAGATGAGTTTAGTTTGTATGTGTCTGTCCCCTTAGACTGATTATTTCTTTTTTCTTGAATATGTTAACATAATGAGGTTCTGGAACCTGTACACCCTTCTGTGATCCTTACCTGGTAAGTGAAATATTTCCTTTCATCTTTCTCTTTACCCTCTGTAAAGTTCAATACTTTCATTATTAACCATGTTGGAATTTTAACTTTGATTTTGCATTAGAATATGCCTAATTGCTCAGCCCATATGAGCACATTTGGACTTTGAGGCATAGTGATGCCTTACTGGATGACACAGAGAATCTGTCACCACTTGGTGCCTTAGTTTATTATTCCATAGAATCCAGTTGATAATACTCTCTATGTTCCTGCTGACCTGTGTGAGGGAAAGTTCTACTCTGGCAGCTGTACTTTCAAATGAAAGATGAAGAAGAACTAGACTGGATAATATGTGCCAAGAAAAAAATCCCTTGAGGAGCCCATTTAGCACCTTTTGCTCCTTTCTATCTATACTGCAAGTTTTACTGTTTGCATTGGTTCATACCTATTCCTCATAGCCCTGTTTTCCCATATATTTACCTTAATAATGGAGAGGACAAGAGATACTTTCGAAGAGTATCTATTCAAGATATTCAAGGAGCTATTCAAGGAGTGTAAATTGCTTGTTTCTGTGTACTGAATAATTCTTTGGCTTTGTCAAACTTAGATACTTCCACCAAAGAGCTTGCTGTCTGGTAGATATCACATATAGATACAAATAACTCTAAAACTAGGAACACATGAATTGGAGTGCCATTAAAATTCAGAGAAGACAATTTAGAAGAATTAAGGAGGGCCTTGGGAATATTTATGCTGGCCTTTTAGGGGTTGGTAACAATTAAATATGGGGAGAAGGTGGGAGGGTAAAGGATTAAAGGAAGGAGGAACAGTGTAAGAAAGGCAGAAGTAGGAGCCAAGTTAATAGAACAGGAAGTAATCTCATTTGAATTGATCATAGATTAGACGGTTAGTGAAATGGAATTTGTTAGATTGTTTTTGGGTTGCAAGGGATCTCTAATGGGAAGCTGCAGATTTGAAAGATCTGAAATGTCATGGCATGATTTGCAGACCTTATCTCCAATTGACACAGTTCTCTCACTCACAATTGGCCAGTATAGTGAATATCCTGGCTCTCCACTCAGATGCTAATCTCAAGTCTGTGCCGTCTGCAACAGAGAATTATAAACCTTTTGAAAGGCAGCTCCTGCTGCTCTACTCTACTGAATGGTAGAGTTAGAATATCTAAGCATGGGACTTGAAGTGATCACAGAGACAGAGCTGCACATTAAGAGCTGGATCCTGTCAGACCTCCCAATCCATAAGGACAGGAGGACCCAGCAGGAATCCATTGTAAAATTGCAGTAATGCATTCAAGAACAGGATTGAACAGCTGTAAGCTGCAAAATTTATGTGTCTCCCAGCTTCATCTCTATGCATTTCTAAGGCAATTTCCCTTGCTGTCCATTAGGGATATATGTGGAGCAGTCAGGTTTACTTCTAGTTCATCTTTGTGCTGAAATTGTGAATTTATGAAGTTTAAATTTGTGAAAGCAGGGTCTCCTATTAAATTATCCATCTTGTGAAAGTCCTAGGGATTGCCTTCCTTCCCTGCAGCCTCAAAGCTCAACTTCTACATGTTTGGCAACAAAATTAATTTCATTGCTTTTAGAAATCCTGTCTTCATATATATTTTTCCATGATAAATTCTTACTAGCTTTCTAGTTTTCCAATGTCTTTAAGAAGCTGTTTTTTAATTCCATAAATTAATCTCTTTTTAGTAAGATTTTGGTTTGGATTCTCAGCCAGACATACTAATGGAAATAGGAATCTCTCAGATGGTCTGTCCTCCCCATGCAAGCTACCATGTTCTGCTTGAAGAAGGGAAAATCTCATTATGTTATTTGCTTTTTATACTTAGGATAAATTTCAATCTATTTATCATGGATTACAAAGTCTCACATGATCTGGCCTTCCACTGCCTCCTTGTCATAATCTTCTAGCATTCTCTGTACCATTCACCTCTTTGTACACCACTGGCTCCTTGCTAGTCCTGGAATACACCAAGCATGCTCTTGCTTCAGGGCCTTTGCATTGTCTATTCCCTAGATATCCACAGGGCCTTTTCCTTTATTCCATTCTGCTCTAGTGTCACTTTCACAGAGAGATATTTTCTCTCTAAATTAGTATTTCCACATTTTGATACTCTGTTTTATATTTCTTCATAGCACTTTTCACAACCTGACATTATATTATATATAGTTTTATCAATTTTGTTTCTCTTCTCTCTGTACCTAAAGAGTATAAGATGATAGATTTTAGGGACTTTTTTTCCTACTGTACCTTAAACATTTGAAACTGGACTTTTTAACATCAGCAGGGTTTATTAACCAACTACTGACATTTTGGCCCAGATAATTGTTTATTGTGGATGTCTAGCCTATGCATTGTAGTTTGTTTAGCAGTATTACTAGTCTCTAACCACTGGATACCTGTAGTATATCTCAGCTGAGATAGCCCAAAATATCCCAAGATTTTGTCAAACATCCTCTAGGGGGCAAAATTAGCCTTGTTTGAGAACCACCAATCTAGAACAGCTACTAAAATAATATTTATTTATTTATAAATGAAGGGTCATAGGGTTGAATTGCAATTTTGCCCTTACTGACAGTGTGACTTTGAGTCTATAAAATGACAGTCATAATAGTAATTGACTTACAGTTTTGCTGGGAGAATTAAAGAAAATAATGTATATAAAGCATTTACCAGAGTGTTTGATGTGTAGAAACCACCTAGCAAATGTTTTACTATTATTATCACTGCTGTTGCTGTTGCTTCTAAGTCTCTTCAGTCGTGTCCAACTCTGTGCGACCCCACAGATGGCAGCCCACCAGGCTCCCCCGTCCCTGGGCTTCTCCAGGCAAGAACACTGGAGTGGGTTGCCATTTCCCTTACTATCACTAGCATCCTTTAAGACCTTTTTACTTGAAGCCTTCTCTGATTTCTTTCTCACAAAACCATTCTCTGTTCTGAATTATACTAAATTTTGTGTTTTATAGGCCATGACACATCAAGTTTAATTATTTCTTTCAGTGTCTGTTTATTCAAGTGTACTATGAACTACTCTCCGGGAAAAGGGACAGGACCATATGTGTTTTGGTATCACTTGAGCTACATAGCATTTGGCACAATTGCCAACATCCTTTGACTCATAGAAAAAGCTAGAGAATCCCAGAAAAACATCTACCTCTGTTTCATTGACTATGCTAAAGCCTTTGTCTGTGTAGATCACAACAAACTGTGGAACATTCTTAAAGAGATGGGAATACCAGACTGCCTTACCTGCCTCCTGAGAAATCTGTATGCAGGTCAAGAAGTAACAGTTAGAACTGGACATGGAACAACAGACTGGTTCCAAATTGGGAAAGGAGTATGTCAAGGCTGTATATTGTCACCCTGCTTATTTAACTTCCATGCAGAGTACATCATGTGAAATGCTGGGCTGGATGAAACACAAGCTGGAATCAAGATTGCTGGGAGAAATATCAATAACCTCAGATATGCAGATGATACCACCCTTATGGCAGAAAGCAAAGAGGAATTAAAGAGCCTCTTGATGAAGGTGAAAGAGGAGAGTGAAAAAGCTGGCTTAAAACTCAACATTCAGAAAAGGAAGATCATGGCATCCAGTCCCATCACTTCATTGCAAATAGATGGGGAAACAAAGGAAACAGTGACAGACTTTATTTTCTTGGTCTCCAAAATCACTGTGGATGGTGACTGCAGCCTTGAATTTAAAAGATGCTTGCTCCTTGGAAGAAAGTTACGACAAACCTAGACAGCATATTAAAAAGCAGTAATATTACTTTGCTGACTAAAATCCTTATAGTCAAAGCTATGGTTATTTCAGTAGTTATGTATGGATGTGAGAGTTAGACAATAAAAAGGCTGTCAAAGAATTGATGCTTTTGAACTGTGGTGTTAGAGAAGACTCTTGAGAGTCTCTTGGACAGCAAGGAGATCAAACCAGTCAATCCTAAAGGAAATTCAACCCTGAAAATTCATTGGAAGGACTGATGCTGAAGCTGAAGCTCCAATAATTTGCCCACCTGATGCAAAGAGCCGACTGACTAGAAAAGACCCTGATGATGGGAATGATCAAAGGCAGAAGGAGAAGGGGACAATAGAGGATGAGATGGTTGGATGGCATCACTGACTCAATGGACATGAGTTTGAGCAAACTCCGGGAGATGGTGAAAGACAGAAGTTTGGGGTATTGCAGTCCATGGAGTTGCAAAGAGTTGGTACCAACTGAGCGACTGAACAACAAAAAGAAAATATGTTAAAAAAAAAAAAAGCAGCTGAAAAGGCAAGGAAATGGATTCTTACCTAGATCCTCCAGAAGGCCCTGCTGATACCTTGATTTCAGTTCAGTGAGACTCATTTCAGACTTCTGACTTCTAAAACCATAAGATAATAAATTTGTGTTTTTAAAGCAAGAAAAAATAAAATGAAATATGTTCCCTCTCCTTTAGAGTGGAAGAGAGTGAAACCCATGGAAATGATGGGATGTTGGGAAAGGTCTTATTATTGATCTTAGTAGAATAGGAAACATTTTTCCTGCCCCTGGGTAGTAAAGTCAAGTATCAATCAATAACACCAGAGCAAGTGGAGGCAGAGTTGGCATTAAGGAGAATCTTGCCTCATCTCACTACATTAATCTTCAAATAGAAGAATAGAATTAGGGAAATGAACATCCAAATTAATGGTATTAACCCTAGTCCTAGTACTAAAAGTCATACACATTATGTGAAATGTTTCTTCTGAGAATATTCAGTGGAAATTAACCATAGGAAACAGTTATTCCCTTTAAAAAGACTAAGAATTTCACACAGACACCATGTAGAGGCAATAGAACATGGGAGGAAAGAATTAAGATGACATATTCACACAGACCTGGGCTTGAATCCTGACTTTACCTTGTATTAGCTGCCTATCCTTAGACCAGGTGGGAAAGGATCCACCTGCCAATGCAGGAGGTGCAGGTTTGATTCCTGGATCAGGAAAATCCCCTGGAGAGGAGAATGGCAAGCTAATCCAGGTTACAAAAGTGTCAGACATGACATAGCGACCAAATAGCAACTCAAATATTCTTTAAACGTTTTCTAAAAACTTCTAATTTTTCATTAACACAATAAACATAAACTGTAACGAGTAATGTTAGAAGTCTTAGAGAAACATTTTAAATATAGTGAATGGGGAATTATGACTGTAGTTTATGTTTCAAAGCCAGTTTCACATTAAACACCTTTTCCTTTGTTCTTCATTTTCCAGTGAGAAAGAACTGTTTCCCACTAATCAAAAGTGCTAGTTTTCCTTTTGACTTAGGTAGCACAGAGAAGAAATTACCAAGAGGGAAGAAAAGGCTATAATTCTTTTCTGGTTCTTTATATGCCATTCTCATCCCACCGTGCAAAGCTGTTGACTAGTGTGAAACTCTGTGATGGTGTTTCTTCCATCAAAAGTTTCAAGGATTTTTGCTTTTCTTTTTCTTCATTTGTTTTATTTAGCCACATACTACCTACTTCCCCATATTACCTAGAGCCCATTGCTTCTGCCAGTACTCTAAATAAGCTATTAAAAAATGAAATGAATGGAGCAAATAGATCTGACTCCCAATTACAGACTATCCAAAAAGGCAATTTGAAGTTAGATGCGTACAATCACAATCCATGTATAAACTTATTGTTTCAAAATGCATTTATGAGAGAAATACTTTGGAGAAATTTAAAGTGGATTCACCAAAATTCTGATAGATGTTACAGAAAGTCCACCCTGGAAAATTCAAATACATTTCTCAGAAATAGCCAATGTTTATTTCCCTTTCGTAGTTTTAGCAGTAGGAACCATGATCATTTTAATGCATACATAGTTACATTTTAGTGAATGTTTATTGGGCATATGGATATCAAAATAAATAGAATAATGCAATACTGTTTGTATAGGCAAAAAAAAATACCATATGCACAAACATACACACTGAAAGTGATGCTCATTAAAAGTGCCTTGATTATATACATAATAGTCCCTATATTTTATAAAATATTGACAAAATATTAAATAAAGTGAAAGATTTTAATCTACAATGTATCTTTTATATGTTTTCAAAGGGTTGAAGTGGGGACAGCAAATAGCAAATAAATATATGTTGTGATTCAATTTTAAAAAACAATTAAAGAGCTTCCATTTCTGCCCATGAAGGAATAACCAATTTAGCACTTTCCCTCCCAATACAAAAATTAGAAAATTAGAAAATAAACATTTGAAACAATCTCTTTTCAGAGATCACTACGATGGTCAGTGCAGGACTGTGATCACTAAGAGAAGGGAAATAAACAAGGTGAGCTCTACAATCATTCCAACTCCTTCCCAGCAGGTAAATTTGTACTGTGGCAAAGGAAAGAAGAATTCAAGTAAACCACTATTGTTTCAATAAGTTGAAGAGTAGAAATTGGAATTCAGGTAGGTTGAAATAATTGAAATTTGCATTGCAGAATAATGGAGAGGAAAGAGCTACTCAGAAAATGAACTCCAGATATCTTCATGGGGGCCTTTTGAATATTTGTCTGACTACTAATTAACACATTTGCAGGATGAATTTTGTGACATCCAAGAAAGAATGATTGCTTGTGAGTCATAAATTGAAAATTTTCCAGAACTCACTGTCACTGCCCTCCAGGAACATACAAGTAAATGAAGAAGTCAGGTTTATTACTCATCTCAGTGAGGGCTAATGAACACCAGGACATCTTAGTAAGAGGGTGTTAGCAAGAACCTATTATAGGGTTTAGGCTTTGGTTGGGTGACTTGAAAAAGGGTCTAAGGAAGTAATGCTTTGTTCTTGATTTGATGCTGTTAGAAAACAGAGGCAGTATTAGGAGTGGATATCAAAATAAATCTTATATAGGAGGGTAGACTAGGGCAAATAAAAAGCTATAATTAGAAAAGCAGCATTTTTTCCTATTAGCAGAGAGAAGGGGATATTAATATTTTGTGGGTTACACAGTGATTTTATTTTGTGCTTAGACAAACTTATAAAATGGCCTTGTTTTATTTCATGTTATCATGGTCTGAAATTGATGTTCTGTGAGATTGTTTATGTCCAACTAGAGAATATGGCTTAGAATATGGCTTAGCTGAGTGCCAGGCCAGCTTCTAACAGTACTGAAGCCTAGTTATAAGAGTCAGAGAAATTCTCAGCTGTCAAGGACAGTTTCTTTGTTTTTTTTCCCCACACACAGGGATGAAATATCTTCAAAATCCTCACACTAATACTTTAAGCAATCAGTAGACTTGTACAAGAGTACATGCTACTCTAGTCACCCTCCTAAAGCTTCAAAACAAACTTTAAAATCAAAGTCCAAAACTTTAAAATCACCATCCAAAAAAATCAAACAAGAAATCCTTAAAATAAAAACCCCTAAATCTTCATTTAACTTTCTAACAAAACAAACTGAACAGCAAATGTATTAAATAATCTCAATGAGGAGGGTGGGAGTAAAGGTGAATATGAATGGAGACTATGAGAGTAAAAGCAAAAGAATTTACATAAATACTGCAGACTGTTGGATGACACAGTTTCCCATTGGTGTATAGGCTAACAATTCTAAATGGATACCTAAGCAAATATATGATCAATTGTGGAAACTCAGTTACTTATTTTTGGAATGTGGAAGTTAGGCAAGCAAGACAAAAGGCTAGAATGATACATATGTTGGTGGATTAAGTTGAAAATATCAGTGTAAAAGCATATTTAGCTTAATATAGATACAGATGGCGACGTATAGAAATATTTATAGGTATGGGTATATACAAAATTGTGTATGTGTACGTATACTCACTCACTGTATCAGTTGAGAGGGTCTAGAATTGATGACAACTAACTAGCAACCAACATACCTAGGGCTCAGAATTTGGTTTCTAATATCATTCTTTTTAAAAAATAAATCAGGGCTTCTTGAAGAAATGGCTGATTCTAAGAATGGGGCAGGAAACACACAATATGAGCCTGGAGTGTCTTGTAATACTACAAAGTGATCGAAAGTGAAAGGATGGGGGATTGTCCAAAGGACGCAGAAACCAGCAGAAAGAGCTCCTAGTGGTCCACGCTGGAATAATATGAAAAACAAAATTAATAAAACAGTATTTAGCTGTAATGCAAACTATACAGTAAATATCTGATATAAATAAAATACCGAGTAAATAAATAAATGGAAGACAAGAGACAAATCTCATATACAGAAGAATTCCAAATAATTTATGTTGATCATGCCATACTCAAGAGGTGGAGCTTAAGTCCCCTTTTCATTGAGTGTTGGCAACATTCAATTATTTGCTTTGAAAAAATAGTGTGTGGAAAGGGGAGGGTAAGTGTACTGTGGCATCTCTGTCGTATTCTTCCTTAAAACTTATAGCTTCAGTTTAATAATAAGAAACCATCTGATAGATCCCAGTAGAGGGATTTCTACAAAATACTTCATGAGTAATTCTCACAGCTGTCAAGGTCATCAGAAACAAGGAGAGTTTGAGAAATAGCTAAGAGGAAACTAAGGAAACAAATTACCAAATATAATATGGTGCTCTGCATAAGATCTTGGAGCATATAAAGGACAACAGATAAAACTTAAGACATACTGAATGAAGTATGAACTTTAGTTAATAATAATAAATCAATGTTGGCTCATTTGTTATGATATATACACTATACTAGTGTAAGATGTTAACACTGGGGGAGCTGGCTATGGGATTTTCTTATATATGGACTTACTAACAAGTTTCACATCTTTACAGTAAATCTAAAACTATCCTAAACATTATATTAAAAACTCTTCAGAGAACTGGGAATAAGTGCATGATGCTATATCATGCAATATGTGTATATTAGGAATCTAAGAAAGAAAAGGGAGAAAGATGGTAACAGAAAAAATCATTTGAGGATAAATGGATATAATTTAGTACATTTGACTGAAAACATTGTAAATTCATAGAACCAAGGAATTAACCACAGGAGGATAAATTCAAAGAAGACCAAGCTGAAGTCATCACAATCAAATATTTACAACAAGTAGAAAAATAAAGGCAGGAGGGGAATAAAAGATCATGTTGCCTGTAGATGAATGCAAAGACTTATTACAGATTTCTTGTAAGAAATTATGAAAGCCAGGAGACACTTTGACAAAATTTTTAAAGTGCTACAACAAACAAAACTGATAAACTAGATGTCTTTTTTTAAAATCACTCAGTCATGTTTGATTTTTTTGCAACCCTATGGCCTGTCCACGGAATTCTCCAGGCAAGGATACTGGAGTCAGTTGCCATTCCCTTCTCCAGGAACCTAGATGTCTATATCCAGTCAAAATATATGGAGATAAAGAATTATAGAAATTTTCTTGGAGAAGAAGAATTATAGAAATTTTCAGAACAAAACAAAGCAGAGAGAATATTTCAAGCAGTCCTGAAGTGTAAGAAATGTTATAGGAAGTTCTTCAGATTAAAGAGAAATGAAATATATGACAATGAAGTTTGTATTTTTACAAAGAATAGGGCCTAAAATGATGAGTGTTTATGATGAGCTTTAAAGATTTTTTCATCAGTTAAGATAAAAAGATAGGAGACACAAATGAGCAATATCAGGAATGAAACAAGAGATATCACTATATATCCCATAGTTCTTTCATAAATACTATACATTTCAAACAACTTTATGACCATATATTTGCAGCTTAAATGAAATATACAATTATCATGAAAGACATAATACTTAAATATAGAGAATTGTAATAGGTTGACATTGTGTACCTATATTGTATACAAATGTACAATTCATATATGCTAAAAAAGCTGAATGTAATTTCCTTTTAAATATAATACTGACATTGTTTTCCCATTTGTACTACATAAATACTTCTAATTATGCTTTCCATATTCCTCCCATTAAAATTTTGTTATTAAAGAAAAGGAAGAAAAAGTCACAATGTTTTAACCATGATACAAAATATTTAGCACGAAGGAGCTGAGATCATCCAGACCCTTCTTGCTTTACCATGATCATGAAATGAGAATAAATCATTCTGGTCAAAATCCCTTAAAAAGAAAGAGCTATGAAGAAAAAAATAATTCCTGGAATGAAGTTATAATGTAAACTTGCCCTTGAAGCACTTGACTTTGGAACATTCAGAGTTTAGAAGTCTTCCTTGACAGCTAGCAATTATTTTTATTTTGTTTTGACAAAATACAAAAAACAAGGGCTTTAGTCAGAAAAAGCTGACTAAGCTATGTATTTCCTTACTATGCAACTTGATGAAATTTACTTAGCTGAGTCTCACGTCCATACTTATTAAATGGGACATAATACTTATGTCTTCTTGTTTTGTTGTGTATAACTATGTGCGACCCCATGGATTGCAGCATGCCAGTCTTCCCTGTCCTTCAGTATCTCCCCAAGTTTCCTCAAACTCAGAGTTTGCTCAAACTCAATGGCATCCATTGAATCAATGATACCATCCAACCATCTCATCCTCTGTCTCCCTCTTCTCCTCCTGCCTTCAATCTTTCCCAGCATCAGGTCTTTTCCAATGAGTTGGCTCTTCGCATCAGGTGACCAAAGTATTGGAGCTTCAGCATCAGTCCTTCCAGTGAATATTCAGTGTTGATTTCCTTTAGGATTGATTGGTTTGATCTCTTTGCAGTCCAAGGGACTCTCAAGAGTCTTCTCCAGCACCACAATTTGAAAGCATCAGTTCTTTGGCACTCAGCCTTCTTTATGGTCCAATTCTCATATCCATACATGACTACTGGAAAAACCATAGCTTTGAATATACAGACCTTTGTCGGCAAAGTGATGTCTCTGCTTTTAAATGTGATGTCTAGGTTTGACATCACTTTTCGTCCAAGGAGCAAGCATCTTTTAAGTTTATGGCTGCAATCACCATCTGCACTGATTTTGGAGCCCAAGAAAAGAAAACCTGTCACTATTCCCACTTTTCCACATGTATTTGCAAAGAAGTGATGGAACTGGCTGCCATGATCTTAGTTTTTCTGAATACTGAGTTTCAAGCCAGGTTTTTCACTTTCACCCTCATCAAGAGACTCTTTAGTTCTTTACTTTCTGCCATTAGAGTGGTATCATCTACATATCTGAGGTTGTTGATATTTCTCCCAACAATCTTGATTCCAGCTTGTGATTCATCCAGCCCAGAATTTTGCATGTGGTACCTTAGTGGCTCAGATGGTAAAGAATCCACCTGCGATGCAGGAGACCTGGGTTTGATCCCTGAGTTGGGAAGATCCCCTGGAGGAGGACATGGCAACCTGCTCCAATATTCTTGCCTGGAGAATCCCATGGACAGAGGAACCTGGCGGGCTACAGTCCATGGGGTCGCAAAGAGTCGGATATGACTGAGTGACTAAGCACACAAGCATACACACACTCTGCTTATAATTTACATAAGCAGGGTGACAATATACAGCCTTGATGTATTCCTTTTCCCAATTTTGAACCAGTCCATCATTCCATGTCTGGTTCTAACTGTTGCTTCTTGACCTTCATACAGGTTTATCAGGAGGCAAGTAACATGGTCTGGTGTTCCTATTTCTTTAAGAATTTTCCACACTTTGTTGTGATCCACACAGTCAAAGAATTTGGCATAGTTAATAAAGCAGAAGTAGATGATTTTTTCTAATTCCCTTGCTGTTTCTATGATCCAATGGATGTTGGCAATTTGATCTCTGGTCCCTCTGCATTTTCTAATTTTAGCTTCTACTTCTATACATTCTTGGTTCATGTACTGTTGAAGCCTAGCTTGAAGGATTTTGAGCATTACCTTGCTAGCATGTGAAATGAGCACAATTGTATGGTAGTTTGAACATTCTTTGGCATTGCCCTTCTTTGGGATTGGAATGAAAACTGACCTTTTCCAGTCCTGTGGCCACTGCTGAGTTTTCCAAATTTGCTGACATACTGAGTGCAGCACTTTAACAGCATCATCTTTTAGAATTTAAAATAGCTCAGCTGAAATTCCATCGCCTCCATTACTATTGTTTGCAGGGATGCGTCCTAAGGCCTACTTGACTTTGCACACCAGGATGTCTGAATCTGAATGACCACACCTTTGTGGTTATCTGGGTCCTTAAGACATTTTTATCTAACTAGTAAGTATATTCTTCCCACTTTTTCTTAATCTCTTCTGCTTCAGTTCATTTCAGTTCAATTCATTTCAGTTGCTCAATTGTGTCCGACTCTTTGCGACCCCCATGGAGGCACGCCAGGCCACACTGTCCATCACCAACTCCTAGAGTTTACTCAAACTCATCCCTATTGAGTCAGTGATGCCATCCAATGATCTCATCCTCTGTCATCCCCTTCTTTTCCCGCCTTCAATCTTCCCAGCATCAGGGTCTTTTCAACAGTCAGCTCTTCACATCAGGTGGCCAAAGTATTGGAGTTTCAGCTTCAACATCAGTCCTTCCAATGAATATTCAGGACTGATTTCTTTTAGGATTGACTGGTTGGATCTCCTTGCAGTCCAAGGGACTCTCAAGAGTCTTCTCCAACACCACAGTTCAAAAGCATCAATTCTTTGGTGCTCAGCTTTCTTTATAGTCCAACTCTCATATCCATACATGACTATTGGAAAAACCATAGCTTTGACTAGACAGACCTTTGTTGGCAAAGTAATGTCTCTGCTTTTTAATATGCTGTCTAGGTTGGTCATAGCTTTTCTTCCAAAGAGCAAGTGTCTTTTAATTTCACAGCTGTAGTCACCATCTGCAGTGATTTTGGAGCCCAAGAAAAGAAAGTTTCTCACTGCTCACATTGTTTCCCCATCTATTTGCCATGAAGTGATGGGACTGGATATTATGATCTTAGTTTTCTGAATGTTGAGTTTTAAGCCAACTTTTTCTTTTTTGGTTTTAAATTTTTATTCTCTTACTCTTTATATTTGTACATATGATCATATTTATTTGTGGACATTTTTATTATTTATTTATTTATTTTAATTTATTTTTTAATTAAAAATTTTTTTTTTCATTTATTTTTATTAGTTGGAGGCTAATTACTTTACAATATTGTAGTGGGTTTTGTCATACATTGACATGAATCAGCCATGGAGTTACATGTATTCCCCATCCCAATCCCCCCTCCCACCTCCCTCTCCACTGGATTCCTCTGGGTCTTCCCAGTGCACCAGGCCTGAGCACTTGTCTCATGCATCCCACCTGGGCTGGTGATCTGTTTCACTATAGATAATATACATGCTGTTCTCTTGAAATTTCCCACCCTTGCCTTCTCCCACAGAATCCCAAAGTCTGTTCTGTACATCTGTGTCTCTTTTTCTGTTTTGCATATAGGGTTATCATTATCATCTTTCTAAATTCCATATATATGTGTTAGTATGCTGTAATGTTCTTTATCTTTCTGGCTTACTTCACTCTGTATAATGGGCTCCAGTTTCATCCATCTCATTAGAACTGATTCAAATGAAATTCTTTTTAATGGCTGAGTAATATTCCATGGTGTATATGTACCACAGCTTCCTTATTCATTCGTCTGCTGATGAGCATCTAGGTTGCTTCCATGTCCTGGCAATTATAAACAGTGCTGTGATGAACATTGGGGTGCACGTGTCTCTTTCAGATCTGGTTTCCTCAGTGTGTATGCCCAGAAGTGGGATTGCTGGGTCATATGGCAGTTCTATTTCTAGTTTTTTTAAGAAATCTCCACACTGTTCTCCATAGTGGCTGTACTAGTTTGCATTCCCACCAACAGTGTAAGAGGGTTCCCTTTTCTCCACACCCTCTCCAGCATTTATTGCTTGTAGACTTTTGGATAGCAGCCATCCTGACTGGTGTGTAATGATACCTCATTGTGGTTTTGATTTGCATTTCTCTGATGATGAGTGATGTTGAGCATCTTTTCATGTGTTTGTTAGCCATCTGTTTGTCTTCTTTGGAGATTCACTCTCTTCTTTCACTTTCATCACGAAGGTCTTTAGTTCTTCACTTTCTGCCATAAGGCTGGTGTCATCTGCATATCTGAGTTTATTGATATTTCTCCTGGCAATCTTGATTCCAGCTTGTGCTTCATCCAGCCTGGCATTTTGTATGATGTACTCTGCATATAAGTTAAATAAGCAGGGTGACAATATACAGCCTTGATGTACTCCTTTCCTGATTTGGAACCAGTTTGTTGTTCCATGTCCAGTTTTAACTGTTGCTTCTTGACTTGCATACAGATTTCTCAGGAGGCAGGTGAGGTGATCTGGTATTCTCATCTCTAAGAATTTTCCACAGTGTGTTGTGATCCACACAGTCAAAGGCTTTGGTGTAGTCAATAAAGCAGAAGTAGATGCTTTTCTGGAACTCTCTTGCTTTTTCTATGATTCAATGGATGTTGGCAATTTGATCTCTGGTTCCTCTGCCTTTTCTAAATCCACATCTTCATCTCTTCTGCTTCTGTTAGGTCCTTGCTCTTTCTGTCCTTTATTGTGCCCATCTTTGCATGAAATGTTCCTTTGGTATCTCTAATTTTCTTGAAGAGATCTCTAGTCTTTCTCATTCTATTGTTTTCCTCTATTTCTTTGCATTGTTCACTTAAGAAGGCTTTCTTATCTCTCTTGCTAAACTCTGCATTCAGTTGGATATATCTTTCCCTTTCTCCTTTGCCTTTCACTTCTCTCTGTTTTTGCTGACTGTATAGAGCTTCTTCATCTTCAAATATCTTGCAAATAATATAATCAATCTGATTTCATTATTGACCATCTGGTGATGTCCATGTGTAGAGTCTTCTCTTGTGTTGTTGGAAGAGGGTGTTTGCTATGACCAGTGTGTTCTCTTGGCAAAACTCTGTTAGCCTTTGCCCTGCTTCATTTTGTACTCCAAGGCCAAACTTGCCTGTTACTCCAGGTATCTCTTGACTTCCTACTTTTGTATTCCAACCCCTTCTAATGAAAAGTACTTTTTTTTTTTAGGTGTTAGTTCTAGAAGGTCTTGTAGGTCTTCATAGAACTGATTCAACTTCAGCTTCTTCAGCATTAGTGGTTGGGGCATAGACTTGGATTACTATGATGTTGAATGATTTGCCTTGGAAACAAACTGAGATCATTCTGTCATTTTTGTGATTTTACCCAAGTACTGCGTTTCAGACTTTTGTTGACTATGAGGGTTACTCCATTCTTCTGATAGATTCTTGCACACAGTATTAGATATAATGTTCATCTGAATTAAATTCGCCCATTCCAGTTTACTGATTTCTAAAGTGTCAGTGTTCACTCTTATCATCTCTTTCTTGAGGACATTCAACTTACCTTAATTCACATACCTAACATTCCAGGTTCCTATTCAATGTTTCTATTCACTGAGCTTTATTTTCACCACCTAACACATCCAAAACTAAGCATCATTACTAAGCATCATTACTTCTTTTACTCAACCACTTAACTCTCTCTGGAAATTGAAGTTATTATTTGGAAATTAAAGATATCGCTTAGAAATCTAAAATGGGTAGATGCCTAATAAATGACAGCTATTATGATTGGTTTTACATGTTTAGTTTCTTGTTTGCAGTTATGCACAGGGCTGGTTTAGGGGTACATAATATTGTTCTCTTGAAGGTTTTGAATCCATTAAAGTTAAGAAATGCTTTTTTTATTGCTAACAAAATTTATAAGGTTTTTTTTTTTTCATGGATAGGACATATTAACACTGTGGGGGAGTGCATTTTAAACTTGAGTCACAAGGTGACAATTTGAACAATGTAATTGTCTTTATGTCTGGGGCCAAGGAACAAGAATTGTGAGGGGGCAATTCTTTGCTAAAGTTTTTGATAATTAGTGTATTGACAGGTTGATTGGCAAAGTTACTTAGTAATGTGGGTTTCCTTCTTTGTCTTTGAATTAAAATGCAATTTAATTTAAATGTCATCCAAAATAAATTCTGAAAAAGTGAACAACTTGCAATGATCCTATTTTGGTACATTGTAATTACATCTTTCATATTATTCCTTTCATTTCAATCTTGTTTCAGGTAGAAAAGTATAATTTATAAGTTTTTCTTATTATAAATAAGAATACAGTTATCACAGAGAATGAAAAAAATTGCATTGAGGAATTAGCCAACTTACATTCCAAATAAAGCTTATTTCTGGTTTGTTATACATCTATCTTACTACTCCCTTCAGGGTACCTCTGAGAGCAATAGTGTAAATGGAAAATAAACAGTGTGTGTTCAAAGGTGTGAAGTCCTGCTTAGAGTCTTTTAACACATGAGATATATCATCATCACATGCCATGATCTTGTAGGAAAAGTCAATACAATCTACTCCTGAAACATACATCTTTTACAAGTAAAATCAAAGACAATAAATGTGATACGTCACCTTTATTCTAACGTGGCAAACTAAAGATTTGGGAATAAGCCACAGGGTAAAATGTCTTCAGTATTAGACCACGATTTTTAAAAATTAATTATTTAAACATTGAATAACTACCACAAACTAAGCAATATGCTAATGAGATCTGAGATGGGGTTGTGTGAAGCAGAATTTTACAGGGCATAACCCTGGTTATCAAGAGATTTTCAATTTGATAAAATATATGAGTCTTGTGTTTTAATATTTATTCAATGTATTTCAAGTTGTGTGTTACATATTTCTCCATATATTAGCTAATGAAATCTCCAAAACAACTCCACTTAGTGATTATCACCCACGTTTTGTGGATGTGGAGAAGGAGGCCCATATAGACAAATATGATGCCAAAGGTCACAGATTTGGTAAATCACAGAAGTGGAATGTGAATCCCTGGCCTGCATTTTCTAAGTCTAAGTGCCATTTCCACCACAATTTCCTCTTTATACTTCACAGTGAAATATTACAAGAGAGCAACAATGTAATATAAGAGTTTAAAAGAAGTAAACCAATCTACAGTCAAAGGTGTTGGCCATGTTTCATGGAAGAGGAAGCATTTCAATTGGGACTTGGGTGATAATCGTACTTTCAATTGGCAGATGTGGAATGGAACAGAGGGGAAAGAACAGGTCTGTCAGATCGGGCACATCAGCAATGACAGCCACATTGGGAACCTAGACCCATGGGAGGAGGATGACAGCACCATTAAGTGTAATGGAAAACTTGACCAAGAAAATGCCTGGGATAATTGGCATTTGCCAGGACTGCTGAGTTGCTGATGATCTTGTCATCCATTTAAAATATGTTATTATTCAAAAAGAAATCACAGAAAGATATCAGTAAATCTGTGCTAGAAACTAAAGTACAGACCTGGTAAAGAGATGAATAAGTAAATTTGAGAAACATTCAGAGGATAACTCCAGAAAAGGGAAAAACAACTTCAAAGACACTGAAATGAGAATGTGCAGAAAGTATGCAAAGAAAGTTAGGTGGCCCCAAGTGAAATTGGAGTAGAAAGAATGAGGAAAGTAGTAAGAGATGAGTTCACAGAGGTAACTGGGGGTGAATAAGAAGGGCAGGTGTGGGGGCATCACAAAAGCATTTTGGCTCTGGCTTTAATTCTGAGGATGAGTGTTTTGAGAAAAAGAATGACTTGATTTGATTTTAAATGTATGACAAATGTGGCTTCTGGGTTGAGGATAGATTGAAGGAGGGGCATGGCTGAAACGAGGAATCCAGAAGAGGCTATTGCAATAATCTAAACAAGAGTTGATGGTGACTTGGATCAAGATATTGGCAACTGGAATAATGATAAGTGGATGAGTTGCAGATTCATTTTGAAGGTAGAATCAACAGGGTTTTCTGACCACTTGGATGTAAGGAGTGAGAGAATGAGAGGACTCAAAGGTAGCTCTGATATTTGCAGCCTGAGTAACTGGAAAGATGTTGATATTTATGAGATGAAGAAAACAGAGTAGAGCAGGTGTTTGCAGAAAAATGCAATCTTGGCTTGGGGCATGTGTTAATTTGTGTTAGGGATATGAATGTTGAGTTCAGGTGAAAGGTCTATGCTAGAGAAATAAATATGGGAGTCACTGACATCAAGATGTTATCTAAAGTCATATGAATGAAGAAGATCACTTATAAAGAAAGCATTGACAAAGAGACTTAAGTTGTCTTGAAACCCAAATATAAAAGAGTTTTCCAAAAAGGAGTGAATAAACACTTGGGTCAAATGAAGTACAGAAATTGAATAATATGAGAACTGAGAGTTGACATTGGATTTTAAGCAATGTGGCTATTACCGTGTGTGTTGAGTCACTTCAGTCCTGTCCGACTCTTTGCAACCCTATGGACTGTAGCCCACCAGGCTCCTCTGTCCATGGGATTCTCCAGGCAAGAATACTGGAGTGGGTTGCCACGCCCTCCTCCAGAGGATCTTCCCAACCCAGGGATCGAACCCTCATCTCTTACATCTCCTGCATTGGCAGGCGGGTTCTTTACCACTAGCACCACCTGGGAAATAAAAACAGTTCGGATGAACTGATAAAGGTGATTTTCTAATTGGAGTAGGTTTACTTGAGAATAGGCAGAGAGTAAAAGGAAGTAGAGTTAAGAAAGGTGTTTTTTTTTAATGGTATTTTGTTTGTTGATAGATAATATTGGAAGAGTGTGTTTGTATTTTGATGTAAATAATGCCATGGAGAGGGAGAATCCTATGATACTTGAAATAAAGGGATAATTGCTAAAGCAGCATCCTTCAATTGGCAAAAGAAGATGGCATCTAATGTTTCTTTGAAGAAGATGGCCCTGACTAGAAGTAAGAATGGTTTATCCAGAGTAGTCGAGGTCAAAGGAGAGTGGTATATGGTACAGAGGCAGTTGGGTGGGTAGATGTGGTGAAGCGGCTCTAGGAAATTCATGCCTTTGACTGCTTCAGTTACTCCTATTTAGAAAATCTCAGATGAGACCAAACTGAATGTTCTGCTTCCTTATTTACTCCTGTCTTCTATAGAAAAAGTGGTAAGTTCTTCCAATTACTCTTTAAATCATGAAAATGCTAAGTCTATGAGAAAGTAAGCACAGAAAGAAAAATTAGGAAATAGGACTTGGAAAAGTCTCAAAGCAAAATGCATGTTTTATAACATAAAATTATAATGTTAATAGTAATAATAATATTTAATTCTATGTAAGAACTGTTACTATTCTAGGAATCTAATATAAGTATTGTTTGTTTCTCATGATTTTCATCTGTTCTATTTTTGGAAGTAAGCATAAAGTAGAATTTATATAGCTGATCTTTAGTGATATATCCAGAATGGTAATGCTAATAAATTTACGTCATAAAAGTAAAAAAATGGGCCAAAGAACTAAACAGACATTTCTCCAAAGAAGACATACAGATGGCTAACAAACACATGAAAAGATGCTCAACATCACTCATCATCAGAGAAATGCAAATCAAAACCACAATGAGGTACCATTACACACCAGTCAGGATGGCTGCTATCCAAAAGTCTACAAGCAATAAATGCTGGAGAGGGTGTGGAGAAAAGGGAACCCTCTTACACTGTTGGTGGGAATGCAAACTAATACAGCTGCTATGGAGAACAGTGTGGAGATTTCTTAAAAAACTGGAAATAGAACTGCCATATGACCCAGCAATCCCACTCCTGGGCATACACACTGAGGAAACCAGATCTGAAAGAGACATGTGCACCCCAATGTTCATCACAGCACTGTTTATAATTGCCAGGACATGGAAGCAACCTAGATGCCCATCAGCAAACGAATGGATAAGGAAGCTGTGGTACATATACAGCATGGAATATTACTCAGCCATTAAAAAGAATTCATTTGAATCAGTTCTAATGAGATGGATGAAACTGGAGCCCATTATACAGAGTGAAGTAAGCCAGAAAGATAAAGAACATTACAGCATACTAACACATATATATGGAATTTAGAAAGATGGTAACGATAACCCTATATGCAAAACAGAAAAAGAGACACAGATGTACAGAACAGACTTTTGGACTCTGTGGGAGAAGGCGAGGGTGGGATGTTTAGAGAGAACAGCATCGAAACATGTATATTATCTAGGGTGAAACAGATCACCAGCCCAGGTTGGATGCATGAGACAAGTGCTCGGGCCTGGTGCACTGGGAAGACCCAGAGGGATCAGGTGGAGAGGGAGGTGGGAGGGGGGATAGGGATGGGGAACACATGTAACTCCATGGCTGATTCATGTCAATGTATGACAAAAACCACTACAATATTGTAAAGTAATTAGCCTCCAACTAATAAAAATAAATGGAAAAAAAGGCTACAGGAAAAGATATTTAATCAGAGCACTCCAACTTGGCTCTGCAATGGACAATATGTACCTAATTATAATGATGCAAACAGAGACGGAAACTCCGTCTGGTCCTATAGATAATCCAGACACTTCTGCTTCTGAGCCCAGTTTTATCAGCACTGAAACTGGAAAGTGGGTCCCTTTGAAGTTTTCCCAAGCCCTGGCAAGGTTTGAAAGGCAGTCATATACAGAAATTAGTTTCTCCTATAAAGCATGTTTGTCATGGTGCTGGTAATGTTTCCAGAAATTGAAAAGAAGGCCAAGTTCTTCCAAGAAATCAGAATTACAAGGACATATGATTAACTAGAAAGGTAGGTAATTTTAAAGCTACCTAGGCTAGGTAGGAATCCTTTTCCAATAGTTAATACAGAGTACTAAGTAAATTAAGTGGCCCAGCAGCAGAATATGCCACAAATATAAATAAAATATTTAAATTAAATATGTAAATGACTAAGAAAAAAGTTATTCATTCATTTTGCATTTCTGAATATCTGTTGTATGTCAGATACTGTATAGGTTCTCTGGATACACAGAAAAGAAAGAATAATTTTCTGTTCTTGAAGAGATGTGGTTTGATGAGATAGTAGGGGAGAAAGACAAGAAAGTCGACAGTTGCAATGGAGGTGGTATGTGCTATCATGGAGAAATAGAATATAATAAGTGTCATGGAAACAGAGGTAGGAGTGACTAATTGTGGAAATTGTTTACATTGGCTCATAGATCATGATATTTTGACTGAATTTTTAAAAATAATAAGTGAATATAACATACAACTTTATAATAACTTTTATGTGTTTATTTTATTTACTGTTTATCATTATGTTACACATAATATAACATTTGCCCTTTTTAATTGATGTTCAGTATATGCAAAAATGTACAATCAACAGAACTAAGTGATTGCAGAATATTTTCATCACCCAAAAAGAGACCCTCTACACATTAGTGGTCACTTTCTTTTTCTTTTTCCTTAGGCGTGGCAACTGTTAATCTGCTTTCTATTTCTACGAATTTGCCTGTTGACATTTTGTACAAATATGATTATATAATATGTGTAAATATATGTGTATGTATAATATGTGTATAGCTTCTCTGATTTAATCTTTTCAAGGTTCATATGTGTTGTAGCATGTGTCAGAACTTCTTTTCTTTTTATAGTTGAATAATATTCTGTTGTTAAAATAATCAAAGCTTTTGGTTTTGATGACATGAGTTTGAGCAAGCTCTGGGAGTTGGTGATGGACAGGGAAGCCTAGCATGCTGCAGTTCATGGGGTCGCAAAGAGTCGGACATGACTGAGTGACTGAACTGAATATTCCGTTGTGTGGATACGTCATATTTTGTTTATCCATTCTGCAGTTGATGCATGTTTGGGTGGTTCTTACTTTTGGTTATTATGAATAATACTGCTGTGAACACTTGGGTATACATTTTCGTGTGAACAAATGTTTCTTTTCCTCTCTTTCCTGAACTTAGTAATTTGAGTCCTCTTTCTGTTTTGGTCAGTCTAGGTAAAGATTAGTTGATTTTGTTGATCTTTAAAAAAAAAGCAACTTTTGTTTTTGATTTTTTCTGTTGTTCTTCTAATCTGTATTTCTTTTTTAGACTTCATTATTTTCTTCCTTCTACTTGATTTAGGTTTACATTGTACTTCTTTTATAAGTTAAGGTGGTAGGATAGGTTATTGATTTGAGTTTGTTGGGTTTTACCCTTATTTACTATATATATATATATATTTACTATATATATTTACTATATATTTATTTACAGTAAATATAAACTCAAATAGTATAGTAAATATATATATATAATATATATAGTGAAAGGGTAGGGGACAGAAAACAGGTGAAAGTGGTCAAAAGGCACACAAACTTTCAAATATAAAATAAATAATGGAAAAACAATTCACCTCACAGTGTTCCTTAAATTTACCTATGATTTATTCTTTGATCCACTGGTTACTTGGGAGTGTATTGTTTAATTTATGCAAATTTTCCAAATTTTGTTTTTTTTATTGACTTCTAATTTTATTCTTTTCTGGTCAGAGAATGTATATTGTAGGAAAAAGTATTGAGATTTGCTTTATAGCTTAAAATGTGGTTTTCCCTAAAGAGTGTTCCATGTACACCTGAGAAAAATGTGTACTTTGCTAATGCTGTATGGAGTGTTTGATATATTTGTCAGGTCTAGTTGGTTTATAGTGTTATCCAAGTTCTCTATTTCTTTGTTCAACTTCTGTATAGTTTTTTCTATTCATTATTGCAAGTAATATATTGACATGTCCAATTGTTAAAACTGAGTTGTCTGTATCTATTTTAAATTCTGTCAGTTTTTGCTTCTTGTATTTGGGGCTGTGTTGCTCTTGCCTCATGACATGGCTACCTGCTATTCCACCTAAAATGCTCTTCTTCAAAATCTTCACACAACTGACTGTATCTCATTCTTCAAATCTTGATTCAGATATCAACTCCTCAGAGAAGGTTTCCCCACACCCTTTAGCCAAAGCAGCTCTCCTCTGCCCCACACCAATACCATGAACCACCTCTTTGCCCATGAAAATAGAAGTTAATTGATGACAGGAACTATTCACTTTATGTCCTTCACCATAAGTGCAGAACTAAGAAAATTATCTGGCACAAACTAGGCACTAAAGACATATTTGTTTCCTCAAATACTGGTATCTTTCTTAAAGTATCATACTATATGTATATATACATACATATACATACACACACACATATATGTATGCCTTTGTGAAATGTGTGAGCATTTGTCCTCTGATAGAAGTGGAATGTACACCCATCATCCCAAATTTCATCCCAGTGTCAAGACTAATGATGCCACACATACACCAAGAAGGTATGAAAAGGATTACTACTCACATAGTGAGTTATGCATCAAAAATAGAGTTAGGCCAAAAAAAAAAATAGATAAAAAATAGTAACTATGTAGTGATGGATAATTAGATGATTGCTATTCTTTCATTCTATAGATATATGTATAGATATAGATACAATCAAAACACCAAGTCCTACACCTTAAACATATACAATTTTTATTTGTCCATTATACCTCAATAAAACTGAATAAAAAATGAGATAAATCTCTATTACAATTTACTCATGATGTTCGATTGATAACTAAAATGTTGCCTGTTTAATTTAATGTGGACATATTTATGTAAGTCATATGGCACCTGCAGCATAAGACCAGTAAAGGAATGACAGTTCCATTGTATGTTTTGTTCAGGATCTGATATTGTGCATTCTGAAAGCAAAATGAGTGTCTTGTTTTCTAGCAAGGTGTAGATCTCCAAAGAGGATAAGGAGTGCCCTGGTGAGACATTGTATTTTGGCTTTAACATGTCCAGAAAGTGTGTAACCTTGATTTATATTTTGGGTATAATGTCTCAGGAGGCAAGAGATTCCATAAGTTCTTTACCCTAAATGAGACAAGCTTGGTTAGGAATTGTTTGACTTGGCCAGAACAGACGGTCAGCCCATTGGCAATGGCCCAAAGATCTAGAAAGGTGTGAAGGTGAGGCCAGTTGTTGGCCAAGACATTCTCTGCTAAAATAACTGCCTAAAGTTTCACCATTTGAGCTGATCTTTTGGTCCTGTCCTTTATCAGGAATATTCTGATTAAGAGATGAAAAGTAGCAACTCTCAAGCAAGCTCCATCAAGTGTGATAGTGAAGATAGCATTGGTTAAGTGAATGAACTCCCTTTGGTTTTTGCTGTATTGATCCTAAGGGGCTCCCCAGATATCCTAGAGTTCTGAGAGATGAACTCTTCTAGCAGTGTGAAATCTAGCAGGGGACTGAGTACAGGGGAAATTAGTCTTTCCTGAAGATAGGGTATGCAGAGGGCCCAGGTTCAGCTCCATCCTGTAGCAAGGAGGCCTCACTAGCTACGCTGAGCTTGCAGAGTGCTACTTCCATAATCAAAGGCCAAATGGGCAGCTGGATATGGAGGGTCATAGGTTCAAGACCTGAGATAGTCTATATTTCTAGGAAAGTCCAGCGTGTCCCCACACTTGCTACACTAAGGGCATACAACATTGGTCCAAGGTGGGCAGGTCCTTGTATCAGAAGCCCATGACACCAACGGCGATCACTGATGGTGCAGGAACTCTAACACATATGAGAGGTTACTAAAGCTCACACAGTGAAGGAGTCTCAGGGGGCCCTAATAGCAGTGCCTGTTCTATGGAACTTTAAAGCAGATTCTAGAATCTTTGACACAGAAAGTATCATTCAAGGAGGCTTTATTTGGAAGTTACAGAGCAAACAAATAAATGTGTATATGAGGAAATATTGCCTCAAGAACCTAAAAATATCTAAAACATTGTCAGGGAACATTTAACAGGAGGATTCCTGCATGCTGTTTTCTATTTCTCATAAATCCTCTGTTCCTTATCCAGTTCCTGGCAATGGGAACGAGTGAAACGGCACACAGTTCTCAGGACTGAGATCATGGGAAAGGGTATCTGCTTGGATTCCTTTCAGTAACTCCCTTCAGTGACTCTTTTCAGCATCAGCGACCTTGTATGTATTAGACTATCCATATTGTGACTATTGATAAAATTTCATCCTGTGTAATAGCTGAGTAATCATCTTACTAAAGATATATAAGCCTGCATTTCTGCTAATAAAATACCCTTGCTCCATCAGAGCTTGGGTCCCCATGTCTTTCTCTCTCTCTCTCTCTCTCTCTTTCTCCCTCCTCCCTCCAGCTCTCTCTTTCACTTTCTTATCGTTGACTCTGGACCACCAGGTTCCAGTCCATTAAAGGACCCCAACAAAACATGTTGGGCTTGTTTACAACACAGGTACTAAGAAGACTAAAAGCTGTTTCTCAACACTGTCAAGATTGGATCAGTCCTCCACTTACCAAAGAATTTTCAGGATCTTAACTGAAGTGGTGGGACTGTGTACTATTGTGTCATAGGAATCTCCTCAAAGGAGGATGTTATCAGTGTGAGGTCATGATTGTTTATCTGGAAAAAGCTAGAGCTGGTGAAAATATTGCCTATAAACACTGTGTGAGATAGCAGGTGTGGACACTAGGCCCAGTGAGTAACCAGGTGAAGGTGTTCCTTTTAATATGAAGGTTAAGTGTTGCTGAGAGGTTGTTGAAATAGGCACTGGATAGATCATTCTAGACAAATGCTTTGCTATGATACAAAGTATCAACCAGTCATTCAGAGAAAGCAGTACTTTCAATAATATACATAGAGATCTAGTGAGCAGGGCCATGACATGAAGGGTACAAGTTCACACTGAGGCACTGTTCTTGTTTTCCAGGTTTAAGATCACATAAAAGTTGTCTGTTAAGTGCAGCAGAAGTGGGGATAATCACACCTTTTTAAAATAGGTCTCCTATAATGAGCTTCAATCTGTGAAGACCCTGCTTTCATTCAAATTGATTTTTTTTTTTAAAAGAGGTGAAAAGTGCTATTTTAACTAAGGGGAAAGGTCCATAGGATCTCATACTTTTAAAGGTGATTATAGGGGGCAAAGACTTAATTTTATTAACTCTTGGGCAAGATTATCCATGTGCACTACAGGTTATTTTGGATTAATGCATGTTTTGGCTATGGGAAATATAGGCAAGGCGGTAATTCATGATTAAGGTTAGGTATATCTGTTTCAATTTCACGTTCCTTTATTCCCTGGCTGTTTTTATCAGCTTGCCCAAAGATGGGCCAGAAGAGGAACAGAAATTGATGAGGCTTAAAAACTCAATAATCAAACATCAAAAGTGGAATCTGATTACTACACATGGCCATGACCCCTATATCTCCCCTCTCCCCAGCTGGGACCTCCGAAATACCCAGAAATACCAAGTCCTTTTCCTCCTCACCAGTGGGATGAAGTGTTCAGGAAGAAATCTTCAGTGCTCAGAAATCTTCAGTCTTCCGTGTTCAGTCTTCACCCAGTCCTGATTCCTAGTGTCTGAGTAACTAAGGACTGCCTGGTCTGGGCCCCAAACTGAAAGGATTTCACCTCCCTCCCTTCTCACCTCCCTGACACTTCCCTCCCCACCCTCCCCATCATCAAAAAACAGATACACATATCTTTTTATAGCTTGTTGATATTTTAATCATCAACATCTGAGTATCTGGTCCCTACAGAGGTGACCATTGCTGTATGCTTGATCCCTTCAAAAACGACTATTCTGCCAGTTCTTTGCCTGGAGGGACAGTAGACTGCTCAAGATCTCAGGCTCCAGGTGGGCACATGGGGGTACTTGGAGAATTGTTGGGAGAACTGTTGGAGGAATCCTCCGGGATTTGTTCATCCGCCATTGGCTGACTCATTCTTCTTTTCCTTCTGCTGCTGGTGGTGGAAGACTAGCATCATTGATGTCCTCCTTTTCTCATTCTTTCCCCTATTCTGCTGAAGGGCTAATTTTAACTTCCTAATGTTCTCTCCTATCTGGTAAGAAAACAAATTCATACAGGAAGAGATTAGTAAAGGAGGATGGAAAGGAAAACTTTGAGTGAATGGGTGTGGATTGAGGAGGGGTTTTATGCCAGGGAAAGGCAGGGTAAGTCTCAGGTGGGGGATGAAGACGAGGAACATGAGTAGGTTAATCTGACCTTCTCACTGTCCAATGGGTTGAATTTATCAAACTTCTTTCTCTTCTTTCCATTAGCACTTGGTTCTTGTTGCTCCAAATTTACACTGTCTATTTCGATCTCTGACTCTTCCTCCTTCACTCCCTCAGTTACTTCTGCCATGTTGTAGTAACAGTGGCCTATACCAAGGCTCCCCCATGTTCTCTGGTTCAGTTCCTGTAGTGAACATGTTAGGAAGCAGGTGTTCCCTCCAAACCATTCCTCATGGCCACCCCCATTCAGTGCTTAATTCCGTTGTCTTCCAGAGTTCATTACCTAGTATTTTGTGTTTTTTTAAAAATTATTTTAGAAGTTTTAGATGTACAAAGTAATTGTGAAGAGTATATTTGTATACTGCACAACCAATTCCCCTTATTAACATTGTACATTAGTGGAACATTTATTCAACTTAGTGAACCAACACTGAAACAGTATTATTAACTAAAGTCTGACATTATCAGATTTCCATGGTTTGTTCCTAATGTCCTTTTGCTGTCCCATATCCTTTTCAGGATACTACATTGCAATTAGTCAATCCATGTTATGCCTTCTTAGGTTCTTCTTTGCTATGACAAGATTTAGATTTCTTATTTCTGAGGAACTTAGCAATTTGGAGTCTTGTTTCATGGATTTAATATTAGATCCTGTGGTGTTATTGATCTTTTGGTTAAAAGTTTTTATAAGTTTGTTTTTCCAGAGGACCTCAAATCAAGTTAGCACTATCAGTGTTGTGGACTTCCCCATGGCAATGGTTGAATTAATCTCTTGGCTTTGTCACAGAGGTGACACACATGTTTCTCTCTAGAGTCCAGAGGATCAAGATCATTTCTATTTTTGAGGTCTAGGTGGCAGCAGCAGGAGCATTTTGTAAGGTACTTGTGAATCCACCTGCCAATGCAGGAGATGCAGGAGACCCAGGTTGAATACCCTGAAGGAGGAAATGGCAACTGCTCCAGTATTCTTGCCTGGGAAATCCCATGGACAGAGGAGCCTGGCCAGCTACAGTCCATGAAGTCACAAAAAGTTGGACATGACTGCCCATGCACAGACACACACACAGATACCCCCCCCCCCCCGAACACACGCAAAGTCATTTATTTTTAGAAGTATGACTTCGGCATCCTACATAGTACTGCTCTTCCTCCATGAGTGACCATCCTGTATACTGAACAGACTATCAGTTTTTCTCCTCAGTTCTATATAGAAAGGGAGCCAAAATATGGTTGAGACACAACCAGTGTTCACAAGTTTAGTTCAGTTGAGTCGCTCAGTTGTGTCCGACTCTTTGTGACCCCATGAATCTCAGCACACCAGGCCTCCTTGTCCATCACCAACTCCTGGAGTCTACCCAAAACCATGTCCATCGAGTCGGTGATGCCATCCAGCCATCTCAGCCTCTGTCTTCCCCTTATCCTCCTGCCCTCAATCCTTCCCAGCATTAGGGTCTTTTCCAATGAGTCAACTCTTCACATGAGGTGGCCAAAATAGTGCAGTTTCAGCTTCAACATCAGTCCTTCCAATGAACACCCAGAACTGATCTCCTTTAGGATGGGCTGGTTGGATCTCCTTGCTGTTCAAGGGACTCTCAAGAGTCTTCTCCAACACCACAGTTCAAAAGCATCACAAGGTAAGCATCATTTCTCTGAGGTTAGTATCAGTCATGAGTTATTTTGAAATTGATGCACATGATTCAACCTGAGACTCACACGTAAGTCCAGGTTGAGATACACAATTCAGAACTGCTTTAAAGAGAATTCCAATCCAATAATCCTTTCACTATATGCCAACTGGATAAACTGATTTATGTTAGTCAAAGCTTTAGTGGGTGCTCACAAATGTAGCACAAAGAAACAAGATCAAAGCACAAGCTAGCCAGATGGCAGTAGCTCAAAGTACTTGTTCACCAGCATACAGTAGAGCCAGTTCAAAAGCCAAAGTAGGAAAGACACCTGGTGGTAAGGGACAGCATCATAGTATTCTACTCTTGGGACCAGTTACTGCCATCACTCCATAGAGACAGGATGGACACTTCAACCAAAATTAGGTTTGGATGTTGAGACTGATGACGCATACATCCAAAGAATGAAAAAAATTTATTAATCACATATTGAGTTTTTCTGAGGAGAGCAGAGCAAGCTCTCAAGCAGATTCAAGAATTGCTTAAGAGAGCAGAGGAAGGAGGCTGGTGTGGCTTTTATGCTGGTGAAAGGGGATAAAACTGGAGAGTTCTACACATAGGTCAGGGCTTGGATGGCCTGACCTTCATTTTTGCCCAGAGAAGAGAGAACTTGGGCTTTCTTATCAGATATAGATAAATAGGGGAAGAGGTGTGGTAGGGCTCTTTTATGGAAAAATGTTATGTAAATTCAAGGTGTTTAGCAGTTATGAATTCTCATAACCATTATAGCCAAGCTTTTCATATTGTTTTCAGTTAAAGTGCTCTTCATTAGATTTGTTGTTGTTCAGTTTCTCAGTCATGTCCAACTCTTTGAAACCCCATGAACTGCAGTGCACCAGGCTTCCCTGTCCTTCACCATCTCCTGAAGCTTGCTCAAACTCATGTTCATTGAGTTCGGTATGCTATTCAACCATCTCATCCTCTGTCATCCCTTTCTTCTCCTGCCTTCAATCTTTTCAGCATCAGGGTCTTTTCCAATGAGTCAGCTCTTTGCCTCAGGTGGCCAAAGGTTTGGAGTTTCAGCTTCAGCGTCAGTCCTTCCAATGAATATTCAGGACTGATTTTCTTTAGGATGGACAGGTTGGATCTTGTTGCAGTCCAAGGGACTCCCAAGCGTCTTCTCCAGCCCCATAGTTCAAGGAATCAATTTTTTGGTGCTCAGCCTTTTTTATTGTCCTGCTCTCCCATTCATTCATGACTACCGGGAAAACCATTGCTTTGACTATACAGACCTTTGTAGGCAAAGTATTATCTCTGCTTTTCAATATGCTCTCTAGGTTTGTCATTGCTTTTCTTCCAAGGAGCAAATGTCTTTTAATTTTATGGCTGCAGTCACTGTCCATAGTGATTTTGGAGCCCAAGAAAGTAAAGTCTGTCATTGTTTTCCCATCTATTTGCCATGAAGTGATGGGACCAGGTGCAATGATCTTAGTTTTTTGAATGTTGCGTTTTAAGCCAGCTTTTTAACTCGTGTCTTTCACCTTCATCAAGAGGCTCTTTAATTCCTCTTTGATTTCTGCCATGGGGTGGAGCCTTCTGCATCAGTTCAGTCACTAAGTCATGTTTGATTTTTTATGACCTCATGAACTGCAGCACTCCAGGCTTCCATGTCCATCACTAACTTCCAGAGCTTGCTCAAACTTATGTCCAAAGAGTTGGTGCTGCCATCCAACCATCTCATCCTCGGTTGTCTCCTTCTCCTGCCTTCACTCTTTCATAGCCTCAGAGTCTCTTCAATGAGTCAGTTCTTTGCATTAGGTGGCCAAAGTCTTGGAGCTTCAGCTTCAACCTCAGTCCTTCCAGTGAATATTCAAGACTGGTTTCCTTTACCATTGACTGGTTTGATCTCCTTGTAGTCCAAGGGACTCTCAAGGGTCTTCTTCAACCCCATAGTTCAAAAGTATCAATTCTTTGGTGCTCAGCTTTCTTTATGGTCCAACTTTCACATCCATACATGACTAGTGGAAAAACAATAGCTTTGACTAAATGAATCACTGTCAGCAAAGTAATGTCTTTGCTTTTTAATGTGTTATCTAGGTTTGTCAGAGCTCTTCTTCAAAGGAGCAAGCATTTTTTAATTTCATGGCTGCAGTCACTGTCTGCAGTGATTTTTGAGCCCTAAGAAAATAAAGTCTGTCACTGTTTCCATTGATTCCCCATCTGTTTGCCATGAAGTGATGGGACTGGATGCCATGATCTTAGTTTTTTGAATGTTGAGTTTTAAGCCAACTTTTTCACTCTCCTCTTTCACTTTCATCAAGAGACTCTTTAGTTTCTCTTCACTTTCTGCCATAAGGGTGGTATCATCTGAATATCTGAGGTTATTGATATTTCTCCTGGCAATCTTGATTTCAACTTGTGCTTCATCCAGCCCAGCATTTTGCATGATGTACTCTGCATATAAGTTAAATAAGCAGGGTGACAGTATACAGCCTTAATGTACTCCTTTCCCAATTTGGAACCAGTCCATTGTTCCATGTCCAGTTCTAACTGTTGCTTCTTGACCTGCATATAGATTTCTCAGGAGGCAGGTAAGGTGGTCTGGTATTCCCATCTCTTTAAGAATTTTCCACAGTTTGTTGTGATCCACACAGTCAAAGGCTTTGGCATAGTCAATAAAGCAGAAGTAGATGTTTTTCTACAATTCTCTTGCCTTTTCTACATTCCAGCACATGTTGGCAATTTGATATCTGGTTTCTCTGACTTTTCTAAATCCAGCTTGAACATCTGGAGGTTTTCCATTCACATACTGAAGTCTATCTTGGCAAATTTTCAGCATTACTTTGCTAGCATGTGAGATGAGTGCAATTGTGTGATAGCTTGAACAATCCCTGGCATTACCTTTCTTTGGGATTGGAATGAAAAGTGACCTTTTCCAGTCCTTTTGCCACTTGTGAGTTTTCCAAATTTGCTGGCATATTGATTGCACCACTTGAACAGCATCATCTTTTAGGATTTGAAATAGCTCAACTGAAATTCCATCACCTGTTCTAGCTTTGTTCGTAGTGATTCTTCCTATGGTCCACATGACTTTGCCTTTCAGTATGTCTGGCTCTATATTAGAGATTACAACTTCATGGTTATCTGGGTCATTCACATCTTTTTTTGTATAGTTCTTCTGTGTATTCTCTCCACCACTTCTGATTATCTCTTGCTTCTATTAGGTCTGCATCATTTCTGTCCTTTATTGTGCCTATCTCTGCATGAAATATTCCCTTGGTATCTCCAATTTTCTTGAAAGAGATCTCTAGCCTTTCCCATTCTATTGTTTTTCCCTATTTCTTTGCATTAATCACTGAGGAAGTCTTTCTTATCTCTCCTTGCTACTCTTTGGAACTCTGCATTCAGGTAGGTATAGCTTTCCTTTTTTCCTTGCCTTTATCTTCTCTTCTTTTCTCAGCTATTTCTAAGGCCTCCTCAGACAGCCCTTTTACTTTTTTGCACTTCATTTTCTCTGGAATGGTCTTGATCACTGCCTCCTGTACAATGTCATGAACCTCTATCCATAGTTCTTCAGGCACTCTGTCTATCAGATCTAATTCCTTGAATCTATTTGTCACTCCCACTGTATAATCATAAAGGATTTGATTTAGGTCATACCTGAATGGTCACTTTCTTCAATTTAAGTCTGAATTTTGCAATAAGGAGTTCATGATCTGATCCACAGTCAGATTGGAAGCTGAATGTTTAGCATCATATGAAAAACTAATTACCCCAGCACAGTTTACTAAACAGATCATTGTTTCACCACTGTTTTGAAAATTCAACTTTCATGTAAAATAAACATACCAAAGTTTCTATTTGAATTCTCAGCTGTAACGAATAGATCTATTTTCTCTGATAGCAGATAATCTTATACTACTCTAATTGGATGCAAGATCCCATGTAAACTTCTCAGCCTATCCTAATCTGATGTGTTTATTATTTTAGATGAACATAATGTCTAGTTTATCAATTTTTCATTGGCTTTTCTAAAATACTCAATGAATTTTAAAGCTATGAAAACTCTTGGTCTAAATTAGCAAGTGAAAAATAATTAAAATACTGCCTTCATCTCTTTAGCATCTATTTAGAGCCATGTACAGAAAATAGTTGTAATAGTGTACATATCACAGGGTGTTTACAGTTTTTAGTGCTTAAGGTTCTTTTTTTAACTTTCATCCTTGTCCTTTGAAAATTTAACAATAAAAATATTAAATGATTTTAAGCTTAACATTTTCTAAAGCAAACATTATAAAGCAGGGGACATGATCTAGTATATGCAGAATGATTTGAGTATTCACTCCTCCAGTAGTTCATCAATGATGCATTGAGCAGTAACCATAATATTGTGTCTCATGTGTTCAGGTGGTTGGGATTACAGAGATGAATGAAATATGCTTGTCCTTGTTGTATATTGTATACTTGGGAAGACAAATAGGCACATGAACTATTTTAATACAAAGTGGCAATTGCTTTAATATGAGTCCCTGTAAGGACAGCAGGAGAAATGGACTCTGCTGGCGTTGGTGGCTGAGAGACTTCAGAGTGGAAGCACCGTTTGTGTTGAGCCTTAAAGAATGAGGACACTTCCATCACTCGGCAGCTCTGGGTGGGGAAGGGAAAGCAATTCCTTCAAGTGGAAGGAAATATCTAGTTCTAGTTTATGTGGAGAAGGCAGTAAACAGCTTATTACTCACAGTCTTAAAGGATGCTAATGTGGAAAGATGGGCAAATATCAGAGACCAAAATGAGAAAGTAAAAGCATCAGGGGAACAAGGGATTTTGGAAGAGTCCCTTCTAAGGAAGTAAGCAAATGAGAACCTGTTTTGAAAAATGCAAGCAGATTTTTCTGAGGAAAGAAGAACTCAAAGCTGCATTTAAAGGAAGCAACTGTCAAAGCAGTCTGACTAAGCCCAGCATGTTCTGTTTGCAGCTAGGGAAAAAATATGTGTTGCTGTTCATTTAGGACCCATGGAAGAGATTGGAGAGGTATTCCAGAAATGATTCATTAGGTAGAAAGAGAAGGTTAGAAATCAGATACTACTGCAACTTATAAAATAAATTAATCATAAGCCATATATGGACACATTATCTAAAAGTGCCAGAATGGCTAAACACTGAGCAAAGACGCACCCAAATACTGTGTCTTCAAGGGAAAAAAAAAGGCACATTACACATGAACTAACATCAGCTAACACAGGGGTTAGGGAAGAAAGAAGCAAGAGGTATGTACAGATGTATGTATGTATGTATGTATGTATGTATTTGTATCATTGATAAAAATAGAAGCCGTTTAACCATATGCTTATTATTGTTCTAATATAATGTCAGGTGTTGCACATAAATTGTTCCATTCAATCCCAGAATGACTCTAAGAGATAAATACATGCTCTCATCATTCCCATTTTACAGGGAAGAAAACTAAGTTTTACAGAAGTTAAGAAACTAACTCAAGGTCAAATAACATTTAGGCCTTGAAGCTATAATTTGAGATTGAACTTGAAATCCAGTGGTTCTAACTGCTCAGCTAGATACTGTTATATTCCCTCTGCTACAACCCTAGTCTCAGTCATCATCAGATCATAACTGTATTGTGCCGGGAGCCTGACACTCATCTGATCCTACACAGTTCACAACATACAGTGAACTTTCTAAAACAGAAATCAGACTGTATTGCTTTCCTTTATCAAACCATCTAGCAGCTCTCCATTGCACAAAAGATAAAATCCAGGTTCTTACCCCGCAAGTCCCTACAAGACCTCATCTCTGCCTCTCCAGTCTCAGCCATCTCTCTGCTCTGCCCCTCTCTGACTGTATTCCAGTTACCCTCAACCTTTTGCACTTCCTCAATGCCCTGTTCTTGTTCTTGCCTCATGATACGGCTGCTTGCTGTTCTACCTAAAATGCTCCTCTTCAAAATTTTCGCACAACTGACTGCATCCCATTGTTCAAATATTGATACAAATATCAACTCCTCAGAGAAGGTGTCCCCACACCTTTTAGCCAAAGCAGCTCTCCTCTGCCCCACACCAATACCATGAACCACCCCTATGCCCATGAAAATAAAAATTACTTGATGACAGGAGCTATTGACTTTATGTCCTTTACTGCAAGTCCAGAATTAAAAACAATATCTGATATATGCTAGGCACTCAACATATATTTGTTTCCTGAAATACTGGTTTCTTTCTTAAAATATCATCAGTTCAGTTCAGTTGCTCAGTCGTGTCCAATTCTTTGTGACCCCATGGACTGCAGCATGCCAGGTTTCCCTGTCCATCACCAACTCCCGGAGCTTACTCAAACTCATGTCCATTGAGTTGGTGATGCCATCCAACCATCTCATCCTCTGTTATCCCCCTTTCCTCCCACTTTCAGTCATTCCCACCATCAGGGTCTTTTCCAATGAGTCAGTGTTTGCATCAGGTGTCCAAAGTATTGGAGCTTCAGCATCAGTCCTTCCAATGAATATTCAGGGTTGATTTCCTTTAGACTGGGTGGATTGCCTTGCTGTCCAAGGGACTCTCAAGATATTATGTTTTTATCTCAAGATAAAATATCATGCTCATAGGTATATATACATATATATACACACGCATACACACACACACACATATATATATATACATATATATGCTTTTAGGAATATGTGAGCTTGTTGTCATCTCATGGAAGTGGAATGTACAACCCCCACCCCAAATTTCATTTCAATATCAAGACAAATGATTGCACACATACATCAAAAAGTATGAAAATGATTGTTACTCACATAATGAGTTATGCATCAAAAATAGAGTTAGGCCAATAAAAAAAAAGAGGGAGAAAGAAATAGTAACTGTATGGTGATGGATTATTAAATGTTTGTGATTCATTCTATAGATATATGTATAGATAGATACTATTAAAACATCAAGTTCTACACCTTAACCATATACAATTTTTACTTGTCAATTATACCTCAATAAAATTGAATAAAAAAGAGATCAATCTGTGTTACAATTTACCAATGATGTTTGTCTGATAACTAAGACATTGCACATTTAATTTAATTTGCACTTATTTATGTAAACAATTATGGCACCTGAAGCATGAGACCGGTAAAGTAGTTGTGGGTTCCATTGTGCATCTTGTTCAGAAACTGGAACTGTGTACTCTGAAAAGTGAAATGAATGTCTTGGTTTGTATTAATGTGTAGAACTCCAAAGAGGATAAGGTGTGCCATGGTGAGACATTGTATTGTGGCTTTAACATGTGCACAAAATGTGTGACCTTGCTTTACATGTTGGGTATAATCTCTTGGGAGGCAAGAGAGTCCATGAATTCTTTACCCTAAATGAGACAGACTTGGTTAGGAATTGTTTGACTTGACCAGAACAGGTGGTCAGACCATTGGCAGTGGCACAAAGATCTATAAAGGTGTGAAGGTGAGGCAAATTGTTCGCCAAGACACTCTCTGCTAAGATAACTGCCTAATGTTTGGTTGTTTGAGTTGACCTTTGGGTCCTATCCTTTAATCAGAAACATTCTGATTAAGAGATGAAAAGCAGCAACTCTCAAGCAAGCTCCATCAAGTGTGATAGTGATTATTAAATTGATTATGTGAAAGAAATCCCTTTGGTTTTCACTGTGTTGATCCTAAGGGCTCCCCAGGTGTTCAAGGGTTCTAAGAGGTGAACTCGTCTAGCACTGTGGAATCTAACAGGGGACTGAGCATAGGGGAAGTTAGTCTCTCCTGAATATAGGGTATGCCGAGGGCCCAGGTTCAGCTCCATCCTGTAGCAAGAAGACCATACTAGCTATGCTGATCTTGCAGACTGCTGCTTCTGTAGTCAAAGGCCAAATGTGCAGCTGGATATGGAGAGTCATAGGTTCAAGGTGTGAGACAGTCTATCTTTCCACGGAAGTCCAAATGTACCCACAATTGCTACACTGAGGGCATACATCAATGGTCCAAGATGGGCAGTTCCTTGTTTCAGAAGTACATGAAACGAACGACCATCATTGATGGTACAAGGACTCCAAGACACATGAGAGAAGGTTACTAAAGCTTGCACAGTGAAGGAGCTTCAGGGGCCCCTAATTTGATTGCCTATTCTATGGCAATTTAGACAGATTTTAGAATCTTTTGACACAGGGAGTTCCATTCAAGGTGAGCCTATTTGGAAATTACAGATCAAATATATATATATATCCATATATATCCATATATATGTGTGTATATATATCCATATATATGTGTATATATATATATATATATATATGTGTATATATATATATATATAAAGAGAAACACCAATACAGTATATTAACACATATGTATGGAATTTAGAAAGACGGTAACAATGACCCTATATGCAAGACAGCAAAAGAGACACAGATGTAAAGAATAAGACATTTGGACTATGTGGGAGAAAGCGAGGGGGTGAAGGTTTGAGAGAATAGCATTGAAACATGTATATTGCCATATATAAAATAGATGGCCAGTGCAAGTTTGGTGCATGAAGCAGGGCACTCATAGCTGGTACTCTGGGACAACCTAGAGGGATGGCATGGGGAGGGAGGTGGGAAGGTGTTTCACAACTGGGGATCACATGTACACCCGTGGCTGATTCATGTCGATGTATGGCAAAAATCACCACAATATTGTAAAGTAATTAGCCTCCAATTAAATAATTAACAAAAGAAAAACAACTGAGGGGAAAAGTGTTACTTATCTAAGGGGAAAGGTCCATAGGGTCTCATATTTTTAAATATGATTACAGGGGCTGAAGACTTAATTTTATTACTCATTGGGTCAGATGATCCACGTGCACTAGAGGATATTTTGGGTGTACTGGATGTTTTGGTTATGGGAAATGTAGGCACAGAACAAATTCCAATTTAAGGTTAGGTATATCTGTTTATATTTTATGTTCATTTAGTCCCTGGATGCTTTTATCAGCTTGCCCAAATTTGGGCCACAAGAGGAACAGAAACTGATGAGGCTTAAAAACTCAATTTTCAAACATCAAAAGTGGCATCTGATTATTACCCACAGCCACCACCCCTACATCACCCCTCTCCCCAGCTGGGACCTCCCAGGCACACAGAAATACCAAGTCCTTTTCCTCCTCACCAGTGGGATGAAGTGTTCAGGAAGAAATCTTCAGTGCTCAGAAATCTTCAGTCTTCCGTGTTCAGTCTTCACCCAGTCCTGATTCCTAGTGTCTGAGTAACTAAGGACTGCCTGGTCTGGGCCCTAAACTGAAAGGATGCCACCTCCCTCCCTTCTCACACACCTGACCCTTCCCTTCCTTCCCTCCCATTCACACACACACACACACACAAAACAGACACACACACACATCTTTTTACAGCTTGTTGATATTGTAATTATCAACATCTGAGACCTTGGTCTCTACAGAGGTGACCATCGCTGTATGTTTGATTCCTGCCCAAATGGCTATTCTGCCAGTGCTTTTCATGGAGTGACAGCAGATTGTGCAAAGTCTTGGGATCCAGGTGAGCACAGAAGGATATTTGGAGAATTGCTGTCATCATTCCACAGAGACAGGATGGATCCTTAAACCAAAATTTGGTTTGTACGTCAAGATTGATGATACAAATATGCAGAGCATATGAAAAAATTCATTACTCACATAACGAATTTTTCTGGGGAGAGCAGAGAAAGCTCTTAATCAGGTTCAAGAATGGCTTAAGAAAGCAGAGGAAGGAGACTGGCTTGGCTTTTATGGTGGTTAAAGGGGGTAAACCTGGAGAGTTCCACACATAGGTCAGGGCTTGGATGGTGTGAACTTCCTTTTGGTTCACAAAAGGGCTTTCTTATCAGATATAGGTAATTAGGGAAAGAGGTGTGGTAGGGCTCTTTTATATAAAATGATTATGTAAATGCAAGGTATTTAGCACAGTTTTGAATTCTCATAACCAGTATAACCAAGCTTCTCATATTGTTTTCAGTTAAACTGCTTTTCACTAGATTTTTTGTTTTTGTTCAGTGGCTCAGTCATTTCCAACAGTTTGCAACCACATGGACTACATCACACTAGGCTTCCCTGGCCTTCACCATCTCCTGGAATTTGCTAAAACTCATGTCCTTTGAGTTGGTGATGCCGTCCAAACTTTACACCCTCTGTTGTTCCCTTCTCCTCCTGCCTTCCATCCTTCTCAACTTGAGGGTCTTTCCAATGATTTCACTCTTCATCTCAGTTGGCCAAACTATTGGAGCTTCAACTTCAGCATCATTCCTTCCAATGAATATTCAGGGTTGATTTTCTTTAGGATTGACTGGTTTGATCTCCTTGATGTCCAAGGGACTCTGAAGAGTCTTCTCCAGCACCACAGTTCAAAGGCATCAGTTCTTCGGCGCTCAGCCTTTTTCATGTTCCAGCTCTCCCATATGTTCAAGACTGCTGGAAAAAAAAAAAAAAAACATTGCTTTGATTCTACAGACCTTTGTAGGCAAAGTAATATCTCTGCTTTTTAATATACTCTCTATGTTTCTCATTTCTTTTCTTCCAAGTAGAATGTGTCTTCTAATTTTATGTCTGCAGTTACTGTCCATAGTGATTTTAGAGCCCAAGAAAATAGTCTGTCGCTGTTGCCATTGTTTCCCCATTTATTTGCCACTTAGTGATTAGACAAGATGTCATGTTCTTAGATTTTTAAAGGTTGAGTTTTAAGCCAGGTTTTTCACTCCTTCTTTCACCTTCATCAAGAGCTCTTTAATTCCTCTTCACTTCCTGCCATAGGGTGGTGCCAGCTGCAGCAGTTCAGTCACTGAATCATGTCTGACACATTGAATCACCATGGAATGCAGCATGCCAAGCTTTCCTGTCCTTTACCATCTCCTGGAGTTTGCTCAAACTCATGTCCATCTCGTTGGTGACACCATCCAGCTATCTCATCCTCTGTCGCCTGCTTCTCCTCCTGCCTTCAATCTTTCCCAGCATCAGGATCTTTTCCAATGAGTCGGTTTTTTTGCAACCGGTGGCCAAAATCTTGGAGCTTCACCTTCAGTCTTGGTACTTTCAATGAATATTCAGGACTGATTTCTTTTACAATTGACTAGTTTGATCTCCTTGCAATCCAAGGGACTCTCAAGAGTCTTCTCCAATATCACAGTTCAAAAGCATCAGTTCTTTGGCCATAACTTTATGGTCCAACTCTCACATCCATACATGACTACTGTGAAAACCATAGTTTTGACTAGATGGACTTTTTCAGTAAAGTAAAATCTCTGCTTTTTAATAAATTTGTCTGTTTGTCATAGCTTTTCTTCCAAGGGGCAAGTGTCTTTTAAATTCATGGCTGCCATCTGCAGTGTGACATGCAGGTGACACTGCATGTCACCATCTGTAGTGATTTTAGAGCCTAAGAAAGTAAAGTCTGTCACTTTTCTCATTATTTCCCCATTTATTTGCCATGAAGTGATGGGACCAGATGCCATGATCTTAGTTTTTTGAATGTTGAGTTTTAAGCCAGTTTTTTTTTTCACTCTCCTCTTTCACTTTCATCATGAGGCTCTTCAGTTCCTCTTCACTTTCTGCCATAGGGTGGTGTCACTTGCATATCTGAAGTTTGATATTTCTCCCTGCAATCTTGATTCCAGCTTACGCTTCATCCAGTCTGGCATTTTGCATGATGTACTCTGCATATAAGTTAAATAAGCAGGATGACAATATACAGCCTTGACGTACTCCTTTCTCAATTTGGAACCAGTCTGTTGTTCCATGTCCGATTCTAACTGTTGCTTCTTGACCTGCATACAGATTTCTCAGGAGGCGAGGTAAAGTGGTCTGGTATTCCCATTTCTTTAAGAATTTTCCACAGTTTGTTGTGATCCACACAGTTAAAGACTTTAGCATAGTCAACACAAATAGATGTTGTCTGGGATTCTCTTGCTTTTTCTATGATCCACCAGATGTTGGCAAATTGATATCTGGTTCCCCTGCCTTTTGTAAATCCAGCTTGAACATCTGGAAGTTCTCAGTTCACATACTATTGAAGCCTAGCTAGGAGAATTTTGAGCATTACTTTGCTTGCATGTGAGATGAGTGCAATTGTGTGGTAGTTTGAGCATTCTTTGGCATTGCCTTTCTTTGGGATTGGAATGAAAACTGACATTTTCCAGCCCTGTGGCCACTACTTTATGTTCCAAATTTGCTGGCATCATCAAAGTTTAGCACATTCTTAGCATCATCTTTTAGGATTTGAGATAGCTCAGCTGGAATTCCATCACCTCCACTAGCTTCGTTTTTAGTGATGCTCACTTGACTCTAGCTCACTTGATTTCTCACTCCAGGATATCTGAGTCTACGTGTGTAATCACACCATTGTGGTTATCTGGGTCATTATCATCTTTTTTTTGTATAGTTCTGTGTATTCTTGCTTCCTCTTTTTAATATCTCCTGTTTCTGTTAGGTTCATACTGTTTCTATCCCTTATTTTGCCCATCTGTACATGGAATATTCTCTTGGTATCTTTAATTTTCTTGAAGAGATCTCTAGTCTTTCCCATTCTATTGTTTTCCTCTATTTCTTTGCATTGTTCACTTAAGAAGGCTTTCTTATCTCTCCTTGCTATTTTTTGGAACTCTGCATTCAGTTGGATATCTTTCCTTTTCTCCTTTGCCTCTCACTTCTCTTCTTTTCTCAGCTATCTGGAAGGCCTTCTCAGACAACCGTCTTGCCTTTTTGCATTACCTCTTCTTGGGGATGGTCTTGATCACTGCCTCCTTTACAATGTTATGAATCTCCGTCCATAGTTCTTTAGGCACTCTATCTAGCAGATCTAATCCCTTGAATCTATTTCTCACTTCCACTGTATAATCATAAGTGACTCGATTTGGGTTGTACCTGACTGGTCTAGTGGTTTTCCTACTTTCTTCAATTTAAGTCTGAAATTTGCAATTAGGGGTTCATGATCTGAGCCACAGTCAACTCCTGGTCTGTTTTTTTTTTTTTTTTTTTTTTTTGCTGATGGTACAAAGCTTCTCCATCCTTGGCTCCAAATAATGTAATCAATCTAATTTCTTTACTGATCCTCTGGTGAGGTCCATGTGTAGTTTCATCTCTTGAGTTGTTGGAAGAGGTATTTGCTGTGATCAGTGCATTCTTGTGGCAAAACTCTGTTAGCCTTTGTCCTGCTTCATTTTGTACTCCAAGGCCAAACTTGCCTGTTATTCCACGTATCTTTGAATTTTCCCTTTTGCATTCCTGTCCCCTAAGATGAAAAGGACATCCTTGTTTGGTGTTATTTCTAGAAGGTCTTATAGGTCTTCATAGAACCATTCAACTTCAGCTTCTTCAGCATTACAGGTTGACGTGTAGACTTGGATTACTGTGATATTGAACGGTTTGCCTTGGAAATGAAGTGAGATCATTCTGTCATTTTTGAGATTGCATCCAAGTACTGCATTTTGGATTCCTGTTGATTATAAGGGATACCCTATTCTAAGGGATTCTTGCTGACAATAGCAGATATAATGGTCTTCTGAATTGAATTCACCCATTCCAATCCATTTTAGTTCACTGATTCCTAAAATGTCAATGTTCACTCTTGCCATCTCCTGTTTGACCACTTCCAATTTACCTTGATTCATGGACCTAACATTCCAGGTTCCTATGCAATATTGTTCTTTACAGCATCAGACTTTACTTCCATCACCAGTCACATCCACAACTGGGTGTTGTTTTTGCTTTGGCTCAGCCTCTTCATTCTTTCTGGAGCTATTTCTCCACTCTTCTCCAGTAGCATATTGGGCACCTACTGACCTGGGGAGTTCACTCTTTCAGTGTCCTATCTTTTGCCTTTTCATACTGTTCATGGGGTTCTCAAGGCAAGAATACTGAAGTGGTTTGCCATTCCCTTCTCCAGTGGACCACATTTTGTCAGAATTCTCCACCATGACCTGTCTGTCTTGGGTGGCCCTACACGGCATGGCTCATAGTTTCATTGAGTTATACAAGGCTGTGATCCAAGTGATCAGTTTGGTTAGTTTTCTATAATTGTGGTTTCCATTCTGTCTGCCCTCTGATGGATAAGGATAAGAGGGTTGTGGAATCTTCATGATGGGGGAGATTGGCTGTGGCAGAATCATCTGCATATCTGAGGTTATTGATATTTCTCCCAGCAATCTTGATTCCAACTTGTGCTTCATTCAGCCTGGCGTTTTGCATGATGTACGCTGCATATAAGTTAAATAAATAGGGTGACAATATACAGCCTTGACATACTTTTCCAGTTTGGAACCTGTCCATTGTTCCATGTCTGAATCTAACTGTTGGATCTTGACCTGCATACAGGTTTCACAGGAGGCAGGTAAGGTGGTCTGGTATTCCCATCTCTTTAAGAATTTTCCACAGTTGTGATTCACACAGTCAAAGGCTTTAGCATAGTCAATGAAGCAGAAGTAGATGTTTTTTCTGGAATTCTCTTGCTTTTTCTGTGATCCAATGGATGTTGGCAATTTGATCTCTGGTTCCTCTGCCTTTTCTAAATCCAGCTTGTACATCTGAAAGTTCTCGGTTCACATACTGTTGAAGCCTAGCTTGAAGGATTTTGAGCATTATTTTGCTAGCATGTGAAATGAGTGCAATTGTGCAGTAGTTTGAAAATACTTTGGCATTGCCTTTTTTGGGATTGAAATGAAAACTGACCTTTTAAAGTCCTGTGGCCACTGCTGAGCTTTCCAAATTTATTGGCATATTGAGTGCAACACTTTAACAGCGTCTTCTTTTGGGATTTGAAGTAGCTCACCTGGAATTCTATCACTTCTACTAGCTTTGTTCATAGTAATGCTTCTTAATGACCACTTGACTTCACACTCCAGGATATCAGGCTCTAGGTGAGTGACCATACCATCATATTAATCTGGGTCTTTAAGACCTCTTTTGTGTAGTTCTGTGTACTCTTGCCACCTCTTCTTAATATCTTCTGCTTCTGTTAAGTCCTTACCATTTCTGTCCTTTATTGTGCCTATCCTTGCATGAAATGTTCCCTTGATAGCTCCAATTTTCTTGAGGAAATCTCTAGTCTTTCCCATTCTATTGTTTTCCTCTATACCTTTGCATTGTTCACTTAAGAAGACTTTCTTATCTTTCCTTGCTGTCTCTGGAACTCTGCATTTAGTTGGGTATATCTTTCCCTTTCTCCCTTGCCTTTCACTTCTCTTCTTTCTTCAGCTATTTGTAAAGCCTCCTCAGACAACCACTTTGCCATCTTGCATTTCTTTTTCTTTGGGATGGTTTTAGTCACTGCCTCTTGTGTAATGTTACAAATTTCCATCCATAGTTCTTCAGGCAGTTTGTCTACCATATTTAGTCTTTTAAATCTATTGCTTGACCTACATTGCAATTTAAATTGCACTCTCTTTTGGCTTGTTGTTTACTTGCAATGTCATTTCTGACTCTTTGTGATCCCATGGCCTCTAGCTTGCCAGGCTCCTCTTTTCATGGGATTCTGCAGGCAAGAATACTGGAATGGGTTGCTATTTCTTTCTCCAGGAGAGGTTCCTGACCCAGGAATCAAACTTAAGTCTGCTGCATTGGTAGGTGGATTCTTTACCATCTGAGCCACCTGGGAAGCCATGCTCTTTTGGCTTATCCACAGGCTATAAGCTTCCAGTCCTAATAGTAGCCGTACCTTCTTCTTATAATCCTGAACCAACCTTCATGGTTTCCACCATTTAAAAATGTGAACAAAATACAGTATGTGAAATAAATAAAGAAAACTATTTTGTTGTTTTTTCTTTTAGCCAGAGGAACCTGTGAGAGATCACCGTTTTTAAATAACACCAATTTAGGTGCTTTGTTGCTGCTAAGACTGACCTAATGCTTTTAAATGTAAAAGCAGTCTCTGAGGACATTTTCTATCAAAACAGATTAGTGAATCAATTTCTCAACATAGCGTATAATATCACCTAAATCTTTCATATTCTTTGAATAGATACTTGAACCATTCTCCCATGGGCAAATATGCAAATATGTGAACAAAATAAAACCTTGACTTCATGGAGACATTTCCTTATTCAAACAAAAGGTGATTGATGATGAGATCCAGATGTAGAGCATATTAATTTGGCTTCATCACAAGGTTACAATATAGTAACCCTAAATATTTCAATAATTTTTTATAAAAAGAAACTGTCACCAAAAACAATAATGATGCTGCTTTTTTTTTTTTAATTGTAAAAGAAGTTCACTAAAATGTTAAATCCAAGTCTTCAACTTTAGGCTACAAATAGATTCATACTGATTGTGTGGCAAAATCAATCTCAATATTGTAAAGTAATTATCCTCCAATTAAAATAAATTCTAAAAAAAGCTAAAAAATTCCTATTTTATGAGAAAATTAAAAGAAATTATATCTCCCAGTGCACCAGCCCTGAGCACTTGTCTCATGCATCCAACCTGGGCTGGCGATCTGTTTCGGATAATATGGGGAGGGAGGTGGGAGGGGGGATCAGGATGGGGAACACATGTAAATCCATGGCTGATTCATGTCAATGTATGGCAAAAACCACTACAATATTGTAAAGTAATTAGCCTCCAACTAATGAAAATAAATGAAAAAAAAACATTATATCTAAGAACTAGCTAGTAATTTAGGTTTTAAGTGTCTTGAGCCACTAGGGACTTTTAGGCATGCAGTTGGCATGCCCATCTTTGTGTTTTGAAAGATTCTAGTTTCAGCAGAGAAAGCGAATGGAAGGACCTGGAGTAGGAACAGGGATACTAGATAGGAAGTAATATCGGTTGACCAAAGGAGAGAAGCTTATGGTAGACTTGTGACAGTGGAGACTAAGGGGAAGATAGATTCAAAAGATATCAAAGAAGCAACATTGACAGAACCTGGTAATGAATTGGAAATGTGTAGCAAAGATGAGAAAAGAATCAAGAAGAACTCAGGTTTCTGAGTAGCACTACTGAATGCATATGCTGTGTATACTTTAAAGACTTCTGGAAAAGGCACTTTCATGAATAAGATCAGGATTCATTTAGAAACAGAGATTTACAGTATAAGGTAACCAAGACTGTTTCAGACTCCTACAAACAAGCTATAGTCCAGACATCCACTCTACATATTAGAGCCAAGTGCAATGGTCCTATAGATGCCATGCACAGCCATGAAAATTGCTTTTCTTGTAAGTTAGAATGGTTGATTGCTATCAGTCTTCATCCATAAGTCATGTTGACAGCAACATCTAAATTCCTTTTATAACCATCTCTTCCTCCATCTTCCTGTCTTATTTTTATCTTTCCTTTCTTGTTTGCTTTTTTCCTCTTCACTCCAGTTCACACTCTCCACACATATATTTATTGAGCATGTATTAGGGATTCATAATTATGTTAGGCAGTAGGAATACAATTGTAAATTAAACACATTTGCTGACTTCATGACATTTAAAATCTACTAGGGTGCATGCACGCTAAGTCACTTCAGTTGTGTCTGACTCTTTGCGACCCTATGGACTGTAACCCACCAGGCTCCTCTGTCCATGGGATTCTCCAGACAAGAACACTGCAGTGGGTTGCCATGCCCTCCTCCAGGGGATCTTCTTGACTCAGGGATCGAAACCTGAGTCTCTTATGTCTCCTGCATTGGCAGCCAGGTTCTTACCACTAGCACCACTTGGGCAATCCAAACACTAAGAAACAAATATTTGATTATACTTGTGATAAGTAACATAAGGAAAATATGTAGGCTGCTATGAGGGTGATGGGCTTCTCAGGTGGCTCAGTGGTAAAGAATTTGCCTGCCAATACAGGAAACATGAGAGATGTACGTTCGGTCCCTGGTCGGGAAGTTACCCTGGAGGAGGAAATGGAAACCTCCTCTAGTGTTCTTGCCTGGAAACCTCATGGACAGAAGAGTCTTGTGGGCTACAGTCCATGGGGTCCTAGAGGGTGGGACACGACAGCGACTGAGCATGCATGAGGGTGATGCCCAGCATGTATGGTCACACGGGTATACAGAGGGGATAGCTACTTATGTGATGAAACAGCTCTTAGCCTTTTGTACCATATTTCCTAGAGATAGAACAAAATAGAACCATTATCTTCACAATAGACCTTAACATAGAGAAATTCTTTCTTTTTAAACTTTTTACATCTTTCTATTTATTTTTCTGTATTTTTATTGAAGTATAGCTGATTTACAATATTGTATTAGTTTCAGGTGTACAGCATAATGATTCAATATTTTTATAGATTATACTCTAAGTTACTACAAAATAATATTGATGGCTATAATTCCAGGTGCTGTACAATATATCCTTATTGCATAGTTTTTACACATAGTGATTTGTACCTGTTAATCCCCTACCCCTATCTTGTACGTCCCCCTCCTTCCCTCTCCCCAGTGGTAACCAGTAGTTTGTTTTTTATATCTGTGAGTCTGTTTCCCTATTACACCTTTTGAAATCTGTCTTTATATATTTTAAAATAAAACATGCATATTTAAACTTTTCAACAGGATGATTTGATATATATATATAGTGAAATGATTATTACAGTCAAGTTAGTAACATATTTCCTCATATATTAATATTTACCATTTTTATGTGTGATGAGAGCACCTGAAATCTCCTCTCTTAGCATATTTTCAGTGTTCAGTGCAGTAGTAATTATAGTTATCATGCCAGTGCATTAGATGTCTAGACTTATTTGTTTACATAACTGCAACTTTGTATATTTTGATCATCTCCCCATTTCCTCCACCTTCTCCAACCCTTGGTAACCACTGTTCTATTCTCTGCTTCTGATTTAGACTTTTTATTTTTGATTCCACTTATAACTGAGATCATACAGTACTTGGTTTTGTCTGGTTTATCCTGCATAGCATAATGTCCTCCAGATCCATCATAATTCATAATTCAAATGGCAAGGTTTTCTTCTTTCTCAAGGCCAAATAACATATATATATATATACATATATATATATATATATATATATATATATGAAAGTATATATGCTCAGTCACTCAGTCATGGTTTGATTCTTTGTGACCACATGGACTATAGACTGTCAGGCTCCTCTGTCCGATGGGTTTCCCAGGCAAGAATACTGGAGTGGGTTTCCATTTCCTTCTCCATATATATAACATACACTTTATATATTAATAAAGATAATGTACACTTGAATGGTTCTATATGTTGGAGATTATGAATAATGTTGCAATGACTGTAGGAGTGTAGGTATTTCCTCCAGATGCTGAGCTCATTTGCTTAGGGTATACACTTAGCAATGAGATTGCTGGATCACATTCTAGTTCTATTTTTAATTTTTGAGGAGTCTCCATGCTGTTTTCTATAATGGCTCTGAAAATTTATGTTCCCACCAACAAAATACAAAGACTCCCTTCTCTCCACATCCTTGCCAATGTTTATTATCTTTTGTCTTTTTGATAATAGCTTTTCTAATGGGTGTGAGGCAATATCTCACTGTGGTTTTGATTTTCATCTCCATGATCATTAGTGATGTTGAGCACTTTTTCATGTATCCTTTGGCCATTTTTATGCCTTGTTTATTCAGGTCCTTTGCCCATTTGGGGAGAGTTGCTGTTGAGTTGTTTGACTTCTTTGTATATTTTAGATATAAACCTATTATCAGATGTATGTTTTTCAATTATTTTCTCCCATTTTGTAGATTATCTCTATGGTCTATTGATCGTTTCCTTTTCTGTGTGGAAGATTTAAAACAAATATAATCCCATTTGTTTATTTTTGTTCCTATTGCCTGTGCTTTTGGCGACATATAAAAAAAATCATTACCTGGTCCTATGGCAAAAAGCTTTTTCCCTATGCTTTTTTTTCCCCCCTAACATAAGTTTCTAGTTTTGTGGTTTCAAGTCTTACAGTTAAGTCTAATCCATTTTGAGTTCAGTTTTGTATTTGGAGTGAGATAGCACTTCTTTCCTAAAAGATTTTCCTAACTAGTTTTCCTAGCACCATTTATTGAGGAGGAATTATTTTGTTCTATTACACCATCCCCTTGTCTTCTATTTTCTTGACCAAGTAATTACAGTTCTGGGGAAAAGCTAGGATGCCTAAACTATGCTCTTGGATTTTACTGAGAAGATACATAATGCTTAGTTAATGTGATCACTAAAGAAGCATGTGCTGCAAATGCTCTTGTTTAATGATAGTATTTGAAGCCTGGAATTGTTTCTTTGGGTTTGCTTATGTATTTTTCTAAAATATATTTATTTTTCATTGGAGGATAATTGCTTTACAATATTGTGGTGGCTTTTATCATACATCAACTTGAATCTACATTAGGTATACATATGTCCCCTCCCTCTTGAGCCTCCCTCCCACCTCCCACCCCATCCCACCCCTCCAGGTTGTCACAGAGCACCAGATTTGAGCTCTCTATCAGTCAGTCTCTCAGTTGTGTCTGACTGTTTGTGACCCCATGAACTGCAGCATGCCAGGCTTTCCTGCCCATCCCCAACTCCAGGAGCTCGTTCAAACTCATGTCCATTGAGTCGGTGATGCCAACCAAATATCTTATCCTCTGTCATCTCCTTATCTTCCTGCCTTCAATCTTTTGCAGCATCAGGGTTTTCTCCAGTGAGGCAGTTCTTTGCATCAAGTGGCCAAAGTATTGGAGTTTCAGCCTCAGCATCAGTACTTCCAATGAATATTCAGGATTGATTTCCTTTAGGATTACTGGTTTGATCTCCTTGCAGTCCAAGGAACTCTCAAGAGTCTTCTCCAACACCACAGTTCAAAAGCATCAATTCTTCGGCCCTCAGCAACTCTCACATTCATACATGACTACTGGAAAAAACAGTAGCTTTGACTAGATGGACCTTTGTCGGCAAACTAATGTCTCTGCTTTTTAATATGCTGTTTGCATTGGTTATAGTTTTTCTTCCAAGGAGCAAGTGTCTTTAATTTTACAGCTGCAGTCACAATCTGCAGTGATTTTGGATCCCCCCAAAATAAAGTCTGTCACTGTTTCCATTGTTTCCCTATTTATTCGCCATGAAGTAATGGGATCCGATGCCATGATTTTACTTTTTTGAACGTTGAGTTTCAAGCCAACTTATAACTGACAGCTCTCTATATCACACAGCAAATTTCCACTGGATATTAAATTTTACATATGGTAATGTATATGTTTCAATGCTACTCTCTCAATTCGTCCCACCCTCTCCTTCCCCCACTGTGTCCACAAGTCTGTTCTCTATGTCTGCATCTCCATTGCTGCCCTGCAAATAGGTTCATCAGTACCATCTTTCTAGATTCCACATATATGTGTTAATATACAATATTTATCTTTCTCTTTCTGACTTACTTCACTCTGTGTAATAGGCTCTAGGTTCATCCATCTTATTAGAACTGAGTCAAATGTGTTCCTTTTTATGGCTGAGTAGTATTCCATTGTATATATGTACCACAATTTCTTTATCCATTCATCTGTTGATGGACATCTAGGTTGCTTCCATGTCCTAGCTATTGTAAATAGTGCTACAGTGAACACTGGGGCACATGCGACTTTTTCAATTATACTTTTCTTTTTTTTTCATGTATTTTTTAAGTGGAAGGATAATTGCTTTACAGACACTGTGTTGGTTTCTGTCATACATCAACATGAATTAGCTATAGGTATACATATGTTCCCAGCTCTTGAAACTCCCTTCCACCATCTCCCCATCCCACCCCTCTAGATTGTTAGAGAGACCTGCTTTTTTAGTTCCCTGAGTCATAAGCAAGTTTCCATTGGCTATTTATTTTACATTTGGTAATGTAAGTTTTCATGTTTCTCTCTCCATAAATCCCACCCTCTCCTTCCTCCCTTCTCCCACCATGTATCCATAAGTCTGTTCTCTAGTTCTGTGTTTCCACTGCTTCCCTGCAAATAATTTCATCAGTACCATCTTTCTAGATTTCATATATATACACATTAGTATACAATATTTGTTTTTCTCTTTCTGACTTACTTCACTCTGTATAATAGGCTCTAGGTTCATCCACCTCATTAGAACTGACTCAAATGTGTTCTTTTTTATGGCTGAGTAATATTCCATTGTGTATATGTACCACAGCTTCTTTATCCATTCATCTGTCAATGGACATCTAGGTTGCTTCCATGTTCTAGCTATTGTAAATAATGCTGCAATGAACACTGGGGTACATGTGTCTTTTTCAATTTTGGTTTCCTCAGGGTATATGCCTAGGAGTGGGATTGAGATCAAATTGCCAAAATCCGTTGGATCATCAAAAAAGCAAGAGAGTTCCAGAAAAACATCTATTTCTGCTTTACTGACTATGTTAAAGCCTTTGACTGTGTGGATCACAACAAACTGTGGAAAATTCTTCAAAAGATGGGAATACCAGACCACTTGACCTGCCTCTTGAGAAATCTGTATGCAAGTCAGGAAGCAACAGTTAGAACTGGACATGGAACAACAGACTGGTTCCAAATCAGGGAAAGGAGTACATCAAGGCTATGTATTGTCACCCTGCTTATTTAACTTATATGCAGAGTACATCATGAGAAATGCTGGGCTGGATGAAGCACAAGTTGGAATCAAGATTGCTGGGAGAAATATCAATAACCTCAGATATGCCTGGAGAATCCCAGGGATGGGGGAGCCTGGTGGGCTGCCGTCTATGGGGTTGCATAGAGTCAGACATGACTGAAGCGACTTAGCAGCAGCAGCAGCAGATATGCAGATGACACCACCCTTATGGCCCAAAGCAGTAAAAAACTAAAGAGCCTCTTGATGAAAGTGAAAGAGGAGAGTGAAAAAGTTGGCTTAAAACTCAACATTCAGAAAACTAAGATCATGGCATCTGGTCCCATCACTTCATGACAAATAGATGGGGAAACAATGGAAACAGTGACAGATTTTATTTTGGGGGGCTCCAAAATCACTGCAGATGGTGACTGCAGCCATGAAATTAAAAGACGCTTGCTCCTTGGAAGAAAAACTATGACCAACCTAAATAGCATATTAAAAAGCAGAGACATTACTTTGCCAACAAAAGTCCATCTAATCAAAGCTATGGTTTTTCCAGTAGTCATGTATGGATGTGAGAGTTGGACTATAAAGAAAGCTGAGTGCTGAAGAATTAATGCTTTTGAACTGTGGTGTTGGAGAAGACTCTTGAGAGTCCTTTGGACTGCAAGGAGATCCAACCAGTCCATCCTAAAAGAAATCAGTCCTGAATATTCATTGGAAGGACTGATGCTGAAGCTGAAACTCCAATACTTTGACCACCTGTTGTGAAGAACTACATCTGCAGTGGTGCTAGGAAAGGCTGAAGGTGGGAGGAGAAGGGGATGCAGATGATGAGATGGTTGGATGGCATCACCAACTCAATGGACATGAGTTTGAGTAAACTCTGGGAGCTGGTGATAGATAGGGAGGTCTGGTGTGCCGCAGTCCACGGGGTTGCAAAGAGTTGCACACAATTGAAAAACTGAACTGAACTGATGGTGGTTTTATTCCTAGTTTTTAAGGTATAACCATACTGTTTTTGATAGTGGCTGTATCAATTTATATTCCCACCAACAGTGCAAGAGGGTTCCCTTTTTCCATACTCTCTCCAGCATTTATTGTTTGTAGATTTTTTGATGATGGCTACTGTGACCAGTGCTAGGTGATACCTCACTCTAGTTTTGTTACTGAATCACAAATCCATGTGCCTGATGCACAGTAAGGCTCATCAATTCTAAAACATTAGAGTTTGGAAAAGATAAAGGTTTATTACATAATTGTACAAGGAGATCGGTGGCTCATGCCCTAAGATCACCAAAGTCACTGAAAGCCTTCAGCAAGCCTCTTTAAATGCATAAGGTGAGGGAGGGGTGTGGTTAGTTATTGCAGAATTCTTGGTATCAGATCCTTTGTTCTTGAGGTCAGGTAATGATGTTCCTGTAAATCTCTACCAGATGAATGTTATTCTCTGTCCTGACAAGAAAGGGCAAAGTCCCAAGGCACAACTTTCACCCTCCAAGGTCCCAGTCCTGGCTAAGAGGAGGCAGATCTCAGTTGGCAGCTCCTTCAGGGCCAGGTTCCCACACCCTGCCCAGCTGTCATCCCTGAGGGAGCCAGGCACCCAACCCAAATGGCCCTCAGTCTCCTCACACTGCCCAAATGGGGAGTCTAGGTCTCATAGACTGTGACCAGAAGACAGCTACTGCTAATAGGTTGCAGAGACAGGGATGGGGGAGAGGTTCACTGCTTTTCAAGTCCTGGGCCAAGGCTAGTGGAGGGCCTTAGTGAGGGCTCTGGAGCCCTGCAGGACATAGTCCCCAGTCTGTTCCCTGGGCCCTCCAGCTCACCTGCTGGCCCAAGGCTGGGTAAGCTGGAGGGCCTCCAGGAGAAGGCCTGAATCTGCCTCTTACCTCACTGATGGATCTGCCTCTTACCTCACTGATGGATCTGCCTCTTTCCTCACTGATGGCCTGATGGCCACCACACCACCAACCCCTTGACTGAATTGCTTCTCCAGTCATCCCTCATTGAGAGTTACTTACTTGTGGGGAAGGCCCACTATGGCACTGACCAATAGCTGAGCAGGACAACTAATGGTTGCTCATTGACAGTTGGTTGCTTGTGGGTGGGCCCACTGAGGCACCAATTAATGGCTGAACAAGACCTGTTGCCTAGTAACAGGGTGCAGAGTAATGAGGCACAGCAATGGCTGCCTGCTAAGGGCTGTGCTCATCCTGCTGTTACAGTTTTGATCTGCATGTTTCTAATAATGAGCAATGTTGAGCATCTTTTCATGTGTTTATTAGCCATCTGTATGTCTTCTTTGGAGAAATGTCTGTTTAGGTCTTCTGCCCACTTTTTGATTGGGTTGTTTGTTTTTCTGGTATTGAGCTGCATGAGCTGCTTGTATATTTTGGAGATTAATCCTTTGTCAGTTGTTTTGTTTGCTATTATTTTCTCCCATTCTGAGAGACGTTGAACTTGGTTATATTTTAAACTTCTTGAGTGTGTTGTTTTATGTATATAAGCCCTGATCTCACTGATTTATGCTAAGTAAGGCCTTTTAGATTTGGAGAAGGGGTTAACAACCCACTCCAGTTTTCTTGCCTGGAAAATTCCATGGACAGAAATCCTGGCAGGCTGCAGTTCACGGGGTTGCAAAGAGTCAGACACAACTGAGCTGATACTCCATACACACCTATGCATAGAGTTGTTTTCCTTGGAAGAGGATAGTGCAACTTTTCAGCTAATATGAGCCTCACAGAGAAATGTTACTCTTTTGATATAACTGGGGAGATTTTATTTGGGAGATATGGAGGGATCCAAGAAACACTTATATGTTTCTAGGTTTAGCAGCTTCTGCTCTTTTATGTCATATTTGTGCTTCATGGGAGCCAAGCATTCAAGAAAGCCCAGGGCACAACTCAGCCACTTCTCAGCAACTTGCCTGAGTTGCAGTCATTGCTAATTGCTAAGTGCTCTGGGCATGCTGCACCCAGCATCTGCACAGGGAAGCCTGGTGACCTGAGTGTGGAGGAAAGATCCTCTGCCCCATGCTCAGCTCTCTTACTACATCCCTAGTGATCCTCTCTAGACTCAGGCTTAAGCTCTAAAGGATTGGTTGGGAAAGGTGGTGAACCAGGCCCAGTTAGAATCTGTGAGCCATGAAGTGGTAGGAACAGTTGGGATTGTTGACCTAAGGTTAGATAATACGGACAGACTCAGAGATGACTGACTGAAGAACTAAGTGGAGCACTGTTTGTAATGTGTTTGTGCTGGGGAGAGGCTGTATAAAGCCGGCAGGAGTGAAGTGACAGGCTACAGCAGTAACCAAAGAGAGGCCTCAACTACATCTTAGCCTCAGGTTTGCCATCTCTAGCTGTTTTCTCTGGCACGGAGCCTATCCTGGCTCCGTGTGCCCCAGTATTAACTTTCTGCTTGCAAGACTCCAGCCAACCATTTGGCCCCTGCAGCTTCCTTAGCCTGAGCTAGTTGGGCTTTAGCCTAAGTCAAAGAAAGTAGAGAAAATAAAAGAATTTTAAGTTATATATGTCGGTGGTTTAGTCGCTAAGTTGTGTCCGACTCTTGCGACCCCATGGACTGTAGCTTGCCAGGTTCCTCTGTCCATGGGATTCTCCAGGAAAAAATCTGAAGAGGGTAGTTGTTCCCTTCTCCAGGGGGTCTTCTCAACCCAGGGATCAAACCCAGATCTCCCACATTGCCGGAAAATTATTTACCAGCTGAGTCTCCAGGGAAGCCCTAAGATATATATATATATATATACACATACGTATATATAAAATATATGTATACATACTATAATATACCATTATTTCTTTGAATTCAGTCATCCATGGGGGACTGGATCTTGAGACTAGCAGCTGGCATTAGTATGAATTATATATTGAAGGCCTCAAGGTGAGATGGAATCACAGTGTCTTAGGGAAGGTATACTTCATGCTGTATACCTGTCTCACAACTCTGAACATTCCCTCGCTCTATTTACATAGTTCTCCTTGTATGACCTGAATCTTCCATCAGATGTAGGGTAAGAAAAATCAGTGCCTTCTGTGTTGCATATCTACCACTCTGTCACTTAAACTGCAGCTCTTCATAAGTTGTGGATGCATGACCGAATGCATGCCTGTTATGTCTTTAGAACTGCATTTAAAGATCTAAAGGAACCTTGTCAGATTTTTCTCTGATCATAGAAAATCCTTCAAATGAGAATTTTTTTCCATAGTCAGAATTATTTTTTTCATAAACTACCCATTTTCTAAGAGATTTCAAACCTTATTAACATTCTAGAGAATCTATCATTTCTTCCAATTGCGCATCAATATTTGACTTTGCAAATACAGATGCCAAGGACAAAGCTGGTTGAGAGAGGAGCAGGGGTGAAAATAGCAATCACCTTTCTTTAGGCAACCTGATGTGATTGTTATTCAGTACAGGCTGCACTGCACTGGGGAGTGCAAGCTCATGGGATTCAACAGTTCCAGTAGTGCATAATTTCATTCCCATTTCTTTCAAGAGGTGAAGGATTTCATGATATTGCATTATTTTATATTCTTATGTTCCTGTATCTTATAGACAGCAAGGTGTATCCTGGAAGCTTCCATAGTCTTGCTGGCATCACTGCAGGGTATCTTGTGACAAGGCTACTTCTCTACGAGCGACGGTTCTGCCTCCTTCCTTCCCCCTACCATCTGACCCATAAGGCCTGCAAGCCACATTTTTCAAACCTCCGCCCCAGCTGAGTTGGTTAATATATACTATTATTTGCCTTTTAAATTCAAGCTTGATGTAGAATTACTACCAGTGATTTTATATTCTACCAAATAACATTTTTATGTTTCCATCCTAATCAGAAAATCCCAGTTCAATCAGACTTTCTCAGCGCTGAGCTACAAAATGTCCTCCTATTCCAATTTTTAATCTCCACCTTGAGATAAATATGCAGAAAGGCTCTATAGGCAGCAGTTAATCTGACAGTGATTTCTTTACATCAAAATTAGTTTCTAAAAATTATTTCTAAATTTAAAAATTCACCTCAGGAAATAAGACTTCAGCAGTCTTTATATATAGGCTTTTGCATAAGGAAAGGTTCTTCAAAACATGTTTTCTCTTTAGAAGGAAGGAAAGAAGGGAGGAAATTGACATTTATTGACCACTTACTACATATCATGTGATATGCAAAATGTTCTCACTGACCTTACTCAACCCATCTTTTTAGTTTTCATGGCAACCCCTTGAAATTGTCCCCATGAAAGAATTATTATGTCCACTTTTGCATGTGAAGACAGACACACCTGCTGAAGTTTGGTGATTTGCTTAAGGTTGCACAGTGCTCAATTGGCAGTGCTGTTTCTTGAACCTACACCTGCCTGATTACAGCACCTATGCTCTTTTCACCACATAAGACTGCCCATTTATTCTTTGGGCATCTTGTTTTCCTGCTTCTATTTAGCTTTATAGTTAAACTAAATATTAGCCTTTCAGACTCATTTTGTTTCATTCTTGGGTCATCATTATGTTTATAGTTGAACTGCTGTATACTTTCAGTAGAACAACAAACACAGATTAAGACCAGGTGCATCAACGTCAAGTAATCCCCTGTCCCATAATTCTCTATAGCTGTCTTCTTTTTTCTTAACACAAGAAAAATACCCTATAAGCCATGTTCATTATGATACAAAAATCTTTCTCTGCTCACGAATTTCATGAGAGCTTGTAAAGGAGCTCAAAAGAGAAGTGAGTAAATGAAATTGCAGAAGAAGATCCATGCTTATCACATCTATTTTTAAATAGCTAGGACAGGAATCATTAAATCAAACAAACACAGGAACATGAGGGCAGTTTAGAGATTATTTCCAAGGAAGTGGAATAAGATTCACCTTGCATGTCGGCTCGGCTGGTTTGCTAGCAGCTGCCTGGATTGCTGAGTTGAGGACTGTGAGGCTTTATTCAGGTTCAGGGAAAATGGTGCCATGATTTATTGTAAGTATCTGCTGTTGCAGGTAGAATCATGTTTTCCCCAAACCTACCTTTGCTCAATTTATTTCAACCTCCCTCAATTTCAAGATACATAAACTGAGACCCAGAGAGGAGAAATGACTTCTTGAAGATTTCATAGCCAGGTGGTGGCAGAGTCAGAACTAAAACCCAGGTCTCTTGCATCATAGCCTGATGCTCTTTCCATTTAGCGTCACTGTCTCCAGACAAACACTTTCCTACTTTACACAAAGATCCAAGCATATAAAGTTGTCTCTTTGACATTTTGAATGAGTTTGCTACAAATGAGCTCTGAAAATTCCTTAAAGTTTTCTTTTAGGGAATAGCTCAAAGGAATTCATTAGAGGAAGAGCTAAAGCTTATTTCTTCAACTACAACATTGGATGTATGTATGAAATTTGCTCAGTCATGTCCGACTTTTTGCAACCCCATGGAAGAGTCCACCAAGCTCCTCTGTCCATGGAATTCTTCAGGCAAGAATACTGGAGTGAGTTGCCATTCCCTTCTCCAGAGGATCTTCCTGACCCAGGGATCAAACCAAGGTCTCCTGCATTGCAGGCAAACTCTTTACCATCTGAGCAAATTGGATATTTGTGTTAATTTAAGAATAAATTAAGAACAAATATGTATATTGGGAGGGGGATTGAGATGCAGCACCTCATTCAGATGGTGAAATTCAGCACACATATATTTTAACAAGTTGATCTCTCTCTCTCTCTCTCTCTCTCTCTCTCTCTCTCTCTTAGGATTGCCTTGAATGTGACCTCAATGGTATCCCAGCCTTAAAGCACAATGGTTTCTTATCATATATTTAGAAAAATTTGAATAGATTCTATGAAAATAAGCCATTGCACCTTTTTTATATTTATGTTATTTCATAAACATAAATAAACACATTCATCACGCCTGTGAGTTTATTTGACTCTTCTCCTTTTTTGATGGCAATCATTTCATTGCACAACTGGAATTCCATCACCTCTACTAGCTTCATTCATAGTGATGCTTCCTAAGGCCTACTTGACTTCACATTCCAGAATGTCTGGCTCTAGGTTAGTGATCACACCACTGTGATTATCTGGGTCATGAAGATCTTTTTGTATAGTTCTGTGTATTTTTGCCACCTCTTCTTAATATCTTCTGCTTCTGTTAGGTCCACACCATTTCTGTCCTTTATTGAGCCCATCTTTGCATGAAATGTTCCCTTGGTATCTCTAATTTTCTTGAAGAGATCTCTAGTCTTTCCCATTCTATTGTTTTTCTCTATTTCTTTGCACTGATCACTGAGGAAGACTTTCTTATCTCTCCTTGCTATTCTTTAGAACTCTGCATTCAAATGGGTATATCTTTCCTTTTCTCCTTTGCTTTTCACTTCCTTCTTTTCTCAGCTATTTGTAAGGCCTCCTCAGACAGTCATTTTGCTTTTTTGCATTTCTTTTTCTTGGGGATGGTCTTGATCCCTGTCTCCTGTACAATGTCATGAACCTCCATCCATAGTTCATCAGGCACTCTGTCTGTCAGATCTAGTCCCTTAAATCTATTTCTCACTTCCACTGTATAATCATAAGGGATTTGATTTAGGTCATACCTGAATGGTCTAGTGGTTTTTCCCTACTTTCTTCAATTTAAGTCTGAATTTTGCAATAAGGAGTTCATGATCTGAGCCACAGTCAGCTCCTGGTCTTGTTTTTGCTGACTGTATAGAGTTTCTCCATCTTTGGCTGCAAAGAATATAATCAATCTGATTTCGGTGTTGACCATCTGGTGATGTCCATGTGTAGAGTCTTCTCTTGTGTTGTTGGAAGAGGGTGTTTGCTATGACCAGTGTGTTCTTTTGGTAAAACTCTATTAGCCTTTGCCCTGCTTCATTCTGTATTCCAAGGCCAAATTTGCCTGTTACTCCAGGTGTTTCTTGACTTCTTACTTTTGCATTCCAGTCCTCTATAATGAAAAGGACATCTTTTTTGGGTGTTAGTTCTAAAAGGTCTTGTAAGTCTTCATAGAACCCTTCAACTTCAGCTTCTTCAGCATTATTGGTAAAGGCATAGACTTGGATTACCATGATATTGAATGGTTTACCTTGGAAATGAACAGAGATCATTCTATCATTTTTGAGATTGCATCCAAGTACTGCATTTCAGACTCTTTTGTTGACTATGATGGCTACTCCCTTTCTTCCCTTAGAAGAAGTAGTAGATATAATGGTCATCTAAGTTAAATTCATTCCAGTCCATTTTAGTTCACTGATTCCTAAAATGTCAACTTTCACTCTTGCTGTGCCCTGTTTGACTACTTCTAATTTGCCTTGATTCATGGACCTAACATTCCAGGTTCCTATGCAATATTGCTCTTTATAGCATTGGACCTTGCTTCCATCACCAGTCACATCCACAACTGGGTGTTGTTTTTGCTTTGGCTCCATCTCTTCATTCTTTCTGGAGTTATTTCTCCACTGATCTCCAGTAGCATATTGGACACCTACTGACCTGGGGAGTTCATCTTTCAGTGTCCTATCTTTTTGCCTTTTCATACAGTTCATGGGGTTCTCAAGGCAAGAATACTGAAGTGGTTTGCCATTCCCTTCTCCAGTGGACCATGTTTTGTCAGAATTCTCCACCATGACCCGTCCATCTTGGGTGGCCCTACACGGCATGGCTCATAGTTTCAGGAAAAAAAAAAAAGAAGAAGAAAAAGGAAAAAGAAAACACACACCTATTTCTGCTTTATTGACTATGCCAAAGCCTTTGACTATGTGGATCACAATAAACTGTAGAAAGTTCTTAAAGAGAAGGGAATACCAGACCACCTGACCTGCCTCTTGAGAAGTCTGTATGCAGGTCAGGAAACAAGAGTTAGAATTGGACATGGAACAATAGACTGGTTCCAAATAGTAAAAAGAGTACATCAAGGCTGTGTATTGTCACTCTGCTTATTAAACTTATATGGAAAATAAATCACGACAAATGCTGGGCTGGGTGAAGCATAAGCTGGAATCAAGATTGCTGGGGGAAATATCAATAACCTCAGATATACAGATGACACCACCCTTTTGGCAGAAAATGAAGAACTAAAGAGCATCTTGATGAAAGTGAAAGAGGAGAGTGAAAAAGTTGGCTTAAAGCTCAAAATTCAGAAAACAGATCATGGCATCCGGTCCCATCACTTCCTGGCAAATAGATGGGGAAACAGTGGAAACAGTGGCAGACTTTAATTTTTGGGCTCCAAAATCACAGCAGATGGTGACTGCAGCCATGAAATTAAAGATGCTTGCTCCTTGGAAGTAAAGTTATGACAAACTTAGCATATTAAAAAGCAGAGACATTGCTTTACCAACAAAGGTCCATCTAGTCAAGGCTATGGTTTTTCCACTAGTCGGGTATGGATATGAGAGTCGGACTATAAAGAAAGCTAAGTGCCGAAGAATTGATGCTTTTGAACTGTGGCATTGGAGAAGACTCTTGAGAGTCCCTTGGACTGCAAGGAGATCCACCCAGTTCATTCTAAAGGAAATCAGTCCTGAATATTCATTGGAAGGACTTATGCTGAAGCTGAAATTCCAATACTTTGGCCACCTGATGCAAAGAGCTGACTCATTTGAAAAGACCAATGATGCTGGGAAAGATTGAAGGCAGGAGGAGAAGGGAACGACAGAGGATGAGATGGTTGGATGACATCACTGACTCAATGGACATGAGTTTGAGTAAACTCCAGGAGTTGGTAATGGACAGGGAATCCTGGTGTGCTGCAGTCCATGGGGTGGCAAAAGTCAGACATGACTGAGTGACTGTACTGAACTGATTGTGACCATATCAGGTCCCATATGTAATGGTTATGATACTCTGCTTTTAGCTTACTGCATTATCCTCCTTCCTTGCTCCACAAAGCCTTCCTCAACACATCACATGAGATGACGATTTCATCTAAGCCTCAGACTGGGCATATATATGTCTATTTTCATATCCAGTATTTTTTTGTTTTCATCTTGAAAAAAGGAATATAATGATTGAGTTAGAATTCTATTATGCTTGATTTCCAAGCAATTGTTTATATGCAATTTGAGCTGAATTCAGCTAATCTGAGCCGTCAAGTTCTTGACAATATACTACTGCCTCTATAGCAGCTTCTTTCCACAAAGTTTATTTTTCTTTTGCATGAAAATGTTCCATTAAAAGTATTATTTAGGTGCAGATTAACTAAAGGCTCACTTTACTGTGCTTCAAGCTTCCCCCAATCTAGTCAGAAATGA